>NC_066541.1:15594958-15654958 GCF_024679095.1 Eriocheir sinensis | reverse complement strand
TATTCCTCTCGTGTGGCCTCAGGTAGCGGCCCATCACCGCGCCAGGATGTCCATTTGTTCCCATGACACAAGGAAGGCTCGAGGGCGGGAAGAGAGACAGGAATATTTACGAACACGCGAAGATTATCAAGAGTCTTCACCGGACATTTACTATATATATTTTTATTTCTCTCTCTCTCTCTCTCTCTCTCTCTCTCTCTCTCTCTCTCTCTCCTATAGGATGCCCATTTTCTATATATTCCCATGACGTAAGGAAGCCTGGAGGAGGTAAAAGAGAGACATAAATATTTACGAAGGATTAATAAATGTCTTCACCGTCCAATTACGTTATTTATATATCCTGTTTTTCTGTTTTCCTCAGTTTTCGGTAGGATGTCCTTTTGTCCTCATGACGCAAGGGAGGAAGTCTGAAGGAGGAAAGAAAGACATCAATATTAACGAAATCATGAGCCACACGTAATGTCTGAACCTTCGAATTACGTGTTTCCTTTTTCTATTTTCGGCAGGATGTCCATTGATCCTCATGACACAAAGGAGTCTGAAGGAGGAAACAAAGACATGAATAAAAATAGAAAAGAGGAAGAAACAAAAAAAAAGGACAAAACAGGAGAGAGAGAGAATGGAGGAAGAGAGACAGAAGAGAGAGTGAGAGATAAAGAAAACCCAAGATAGGAAAGAAAACGGGAGATGGAATAGGAGAGAGAATGGAGGAAGAGACAGAAAAGAGAAGAGAATGAGAAAAAATAAGACATGCTGATTTACGAAAACACGAGGATTGGGAAATGTCTTCGCCCTCGATTTTACGTTTTATCTATTTTTTTTCGCTTTTGATCCGCCTCCTTTACCGAAAAAAAATTCTTCATGACTTAAAGAATGCTGAAAATAGTTAAAAAATGCTGAAAATATTTAAAGAATGCTGAAAATATACTTAAGTGTAGCCTGGATTGCTTGAAAGGATTGTTAAGGGCTAGTTGGGCTAAGGGAAGTGGATTGAAGGGGCTGTTAGGGGTTGCTAAGACTAAAAGAGTTTGCTTAAAGTGGAAGGCAGGGGCTGAGAGGTCTGCTGGGGGGCTGGATGAACAAATGGGGAACAGTGTTAAGGTTGGTAGTGGGCTAATGGGCTGACTGTCTCCCCCTCCCCTACCCCCCTTTACCACCCCTTCACCAGTCAGGTTTGGGGAGAAAGGGGCTGAAGACTGGGCTGTAGGAGTGGTCTGGGGTTTGGCAGAGTAAATACGGAGTGGGAAGTGTGGTTAGTGGAGTGAGAAGGGGAGGAAAAAAGGGGAGGAGGGATCAGAATAGGAAGCATTAAAGAGGGAAAGAAAAAAGTGAAGAAGAAGAAAGGGAACAATGTGAAGAGGAAACAAGAGGGTGGTGATAGTGGTGGTGATGGTGGTGATAGTGGTGATAGTGGTGGTGATAGTGGTGGTGGTGGTGATGGTGGTGGTGGTGGTGGTGGTGGTAAGAGGAACTAAAGCTTGATTACCTGAAGCCAAATGTGGAGTATCTGAACGCTTTCTCACGGCTCAATGATGCTCCTCTCCTCCCCTCTATCTATCTCTCCTTTTCTTCTCCTTCTCCTCACGCACTCTCCTGATGGGGTAAAACTCTCCCTCTCTCCCTCTTCGTTTCCTTCCTCGCCCTCTTCATCGCCTTCTTCCTCGTCTTCCTCCTCCTCGTCTGCTCCCGCCCATCACCGCTCACCCTGCATTTAGATCAAGAAGTGTTTTGCATATATATCTCGAATTACCGTTCTCGTAAAGCCCGTTAAAGGGAGGCGAACGGCGTGATGGGAAGGTGATGGCGGCAGACGGAGGAGGAGGAGGAGGAGGAAGAGGAGGAGGAGGAGAACGACCGGGAAGTGAAGGCAAAGAGAGGAGAGTAGTCACTGTCACATCACTTTCCTCCCTCTCCCTCCTCTCCCTCCCCTCCCTCTCCTCCTGGTTCTTCTTTCCTCCTTCCGTCTTTTCCTCCTCAAAGGCCCCGCGAGGTGAGGCAAAAATACGCACGGGTGTTGGATTAAGACTTCGGAAGCCGCCGCCGCCACCACCACCACCACCACCACTGCACACGCCTTGATATTTATGCATCGGTCTCTGTCTCGCCGTCTCTCTCACGCTGCCGATGTGCAAAGCCGCCCCGGACACACAGAGGGAACATAGCCCCCAGACACACGGGCCCTCACACCTCCCCCCAGAACTCTCCCCCACACCCACACATACAGACACCTCCCCAAGACGTCTCCCTCACACCCCACTCCTCTCCCACACCTCTCACCCCCAGATTTCTAGCCCCCACCCCATCAAATCTCTCCCCCACCCACACCACAAACCCCTCTCCTACACCCCCACACCTCTTCCCCATCCTCAGATCCCCCCCTCCCTCCGAACTCCTGGACATATGAACCCCCCAAATTTTCCCCTTTTCCCCTCCCTCAAACCTCTCCCCCAGACTTCTCCCCCACCCCGAAACCTCTCTCCTCTCCCCCATACCCTCCCCAGACCACCCGCCACGCACGCACACGCCACTCTCCCCGCCACGCTACAGTATAATTTTGTTTACGCCCCGCAGTGCCACCAAAAGAGAGAGAGAGAGAGAGAGAGAGAGAGAGAGAGAGAGAGACGAAGTGTTAATGTGTAGCCTAATAACTTTTCCTTTATCTATTTCAGGTAACGTGATGGTCCTTCTTACCTGAACTCACCTGTGTGTGGTAATGTACCCTGTGTGTGTGTGTGTGTGTGTGTGTGTGTGTATGAGAGAGAGAGAGAGAGAGAGAGAGAGAGAGAGAGAGAGAGAGAGAGAGAGAGAGAGAGAAGAGAGAAGAGACCTTATCTGGCCCAGCTCAGGGGCGTGAAGGGGGCGCGTCACGTGGCCCGCCGAGGAACTAATGGAAGCATCACAGGCGGCCGTGACGGGGCGTGGCGGGGCTTAATGAAGAGAAAGGGGCGGGCTGACGGGGCGAGACGGGGCGGGGGGAACGGGGTCCGGGAGGTCGAGGTTGTCTGGCTGATCATGTCTTGCCCCGGAAAAAGGACCACCGACGTTACTCTTCGCCCTACCACCGCCCCGTCGCCCCTCAGCATCGTTTCTGGGGGGCAGAGCGGGGCAGGAGAGTAGCGCCCCCGTATCCCCCTCCTTTCCTCTCTCCCCCCTCTCTCTCCCCCTCCTTCCTTTCGTGTAATGGGACCCTCTGCAGCTTTTAAATCAAGAGATGCAGCTTCAGGAGGGCTCTTGGCCGCCTGTCAGCGCCCGGCCCTCAGCGCTGCCCTGTTGTCTCTCATAATAGCCGTCAGGTGTTATTAGCGTCGCCAGCCGTCACCGTCACCAGGCAGGGTAAAAAAGACCACCTCCACCGCCTCCTCCTCCTCCTCATCCTCCTCTTCCCCTTCCCCCATCACTCAGCCTGCCGCAGGGACTAACAACACTCTGCTACACCCTTGCCTCAACCCTGTTTCACCTCACCCCTGCCTCTCTCTCCGATGCTGCAGCCTACCCTACCCTCTCTTTTTTTTTCTCGTGTCTCCTTCAGCACTTCACCCTGGGCAGTCTTCCCCGTTCTGATCTTACTTAGCCTTCCAATGGACTCAAAGTATCTCGCTCTCTCCCCACAAACCCATGTCTACCCCTTCAACTGTCCATCCCTCCGCAACCCCCTCTCTCTCTTTTTTCTATGTCTCTGCCTTCTTTGCTTGCATCCCACTTTTCCCTTCTCACCCCATCTGTCTTTCTCATCTCCCTATCTCCTCCATCCCACTTTTCCCTTCCTCACTCCATCTGTCTCTCACTCACCCTCTTTCATTCTGCAACCCACTCCTCCCTCTCTCCTCTGCACCCCACTTCCCTTCCCCACTCTTCCCCCCCTTCTCCCTTCCTGTACCCCACTCTTCCCTCTCCTCTCCCTCCCTGTAGCCCACTCTTCCCTCCCTTCTCCAACCACTCCTCCTCCCTTCTCCAACTCCTCCTCCCTCCTCCCCTCCGCGGCGCCCCTCCTCGTACATTACCTCCTGTTTTCAGCGACAACAAGGAAAGAGTCAGCTGATCACGAGGCGAGGTGAGGCCGGGAAGGAGGCCACCCGCACCCCGCGTGACCAATAAACGGCGGTGTTTGTTTGGGCCCTAAAACGTCACTTGGACCTCCGCCGAGACCCGCTGCAAACCGCGAACACTTTCCTCTTTTAATCCACTTTTTATCCATTTTTTTTAGCTCTCTCCTCCGGCTCTCAGCGCTCAGTTCGTGTTCCAGGGTCGTATTTTAAAGCATTTCGTCGCCCAAGTTCACATATTTGACATGGCTTTCGTAGGAGCTGTAGGCCTTTCCAGGGGTAGTTTTATGACCCTGGTGGTAGTTTGACCCTTCTTCTGTGCCATGAACCTTAAAAAACACTCATGAAAACCAGATTGATCCCCTCTTTGACCTTTAGAAATAGTTGATGTGAGAAGCGATGGTGTCTTAAAATACGGCCCTGAGTCAGACCCTTCCGCCTCCCTCATCGACCTTCCCCAACGATCGCCTTCCCTTTACCCCTTACCTTCCATTGCTATCCCCTCCTTATTTACCTCTCACGTTTCCTCATTAACTATTTCCAAGGTCCAGAAAGGAGATCACTCGGGTACTTACCACTTTTTGTTTAGGTTCATGGTACAGAGGAAGGGTCTGCCTACCATCAGGGTCATAATGCTACCCACTGAAATGCCTCAAACTCCTGCGAAAGCCTTGTCAGTTATGTGCTTGGGAGTCGAAATGTTTAAGAATGCGACCCTCACTCTTTTGGTACCCCCTATTGAGTGCAGCAATGTGTGTGTGTGTGTGTGTGTGTGTGCGTGCGTGTAAGCCTAAGCACTCCTCAGCAGATGCCTTTTCCTCCCTCCCCATCAGCGTGTGTGTCATAAATTGTTACTTTTTTTTTTTTGTCCATCGCCGTCTCAGATTTTAATGACGGTGGGAGCTAAAGAGATGGACGTCAGGGCCCACTACAGTATGTTTGTGTATGTTACGAGAGAGAGAGAGAGAGAGAGAGAGAGAGAGAGAGAGAGAGAGAGAGAGAGAGAGAGAGAGAGAGAGAGAGAGAGAGAGAGAGAGAGAGAGAGAGATTTAAAAGAACGAAAGAAAGCAAGAGCGTAAAAAATGAAAGGGAAAAAATAGCTAAGACATAAATGAGAAATAACAGAAATCTAGGAAATGGAGCTAAGAGGATGAGAGAGAGAGAGAGAGAGAGAGAGAGAGAGAGAGAGAGAGAGAGAGAGAGAGAGAGAGAGAGAGAGAGAGAGACGGTGTGTAGCCATAACTCACGCCAAGATCAAGACTCGGACCCCTTAGCCAAACTCCAAAGGAAAAAACTATAACAAATGAACGAACGAACGGGAGAGAGAGAGAGAGAGAGAGAGAGAGAGAGAGAGAGAGAGAGAGAGAGAGAGAGAGAGAGAGAGAGAGAATATGAGGGGAAAGGTGGGGAGGAAAGAAGGAGGGTGGAGAGAGAGGAAGAGGAAATAGAGAGAAAGTATGGACAAGAAGGCAAAGAATAACTGCATGAGAGAGAGAGAGAGAGAGAGAGAGAGAGAGAGAGAGAGAGAGAGAGAGAGAGAGAGAGAGAGAGAAGGGGGGGTATGGAAATTAGAGGAAGAGGAACAAGAAGAGAAGAGAAAAAGAAGACCAGAGAGAGAGAGAGAGAGAGAGAGAGAGAGAGAGAGAGAGAGAGAGAGAGAGAGAGAGAGAGAGAGAGAGAGAGAGCAGCGGAAATGGTGACAGTGATAGATGCCAGCCCCCCCCCACCCCCCCACCCCCCTTGAGGCGGCGTGGGGCTAAACACCTCCTCAGCCCCTCATTGTGACGCCTTCCTTAAATGCTGAAAGTGGAGCTAATGATTCCGTGTTCCCCAGAGACTCAACACCCTTTCCCACCCCCTTACCCTCCTCTTGCCACCCCCCTTTTCCTTCCCTTAACTATCCCCCTTAACTTCCTCAACGATCCCCTTCCCTTATTATCCCCTCCTTATTTACTTTTCCCACCCCCTTACCCTCCTCTTACCACCCCCTTTTCCTTCCCTTAACTATCCCCCTTAACTTCCTCAACGACCGCCTTCCCTTAACCCCTTACTTTCCATTGCTATCTCCTCCTTATTTGCCTCTTACAGCACCCTTTCTCACCCCCTCACCCCCTTCTTGCCACCCCCTTTCCTTCCCTTAACTATCCCCCTGAACTTTACCCCTAACGATCGCCTTCCCTTAACCCTTTACCTTCCCTTACTATTCTTCCCTTATTTACCTCTTAAAACACCCTTTCTTACCCCCTCACCCCCCTCTTGCCACCCCCTTTCCTTCCCTTAACTATCCCCCTTTACTCTACCCCTTACCTTCCCTAACGATCGCCTTCCCTTAACCCCTTACCTTCCCTTACTATGCCCTCCTTATTTACCTCTTAAAACACCCTTTCTTACCCTCTTTCCTTCCCTTAACTATCCCCCTTAACTTTAACCCTAACCTTCCCTTATTTTTTCCCCTTATCTTCTGTTACTCTCCCCTTCACTTACCCTTATCCCCTTACCTTTATTCCCTTATCTTCACACTTTACTTTCTTTTACTATCCACTTACCTTTACCCCTTACCCTCCCTTACTGTCTCCCCCTTAGCCCCCCCTTAGACTCACCGTATTCTCCCTTCCCCTTACCTTCCCCTTCCTTCATATCTATACCTCATCATCACTTATTCACCTATTCACCCCAGACCCCTTTTTCCATTATCCCTCCTCCCCTTTCGTTACCCTTTAGCGTTTCCCCTTATTTTGTTTTTTCCTCCCTTAGCTTGTCACCCTTCACCCTTTCCTCTCCCCTTTCTTTTCTCCTTTCCTCATCCTCTATCGTCTCTTCCTTCTCTTATCCTCCCTTTCTTTTCCCTCACTCCTCCCTTTCCCCTCTTTTTCCCCTTCGTCCTTCCTCAACGTATCTTTCTTCCCCTTCCCCTTCTACCTTTCTCTTACTTTCCCCTCCCCTTTCCCATCCTCTCCTTCCCCAACATTTCTTTCCTCCTCCCCTTCCATCTAAAGTCCAACCTCTATATTTCCCCTCCCCCTCCGGCCCCTCTTATCTCCCCTCGGTGCCTCAAAGGGAAGAGGGAGGGAAGGGAAGGAGGTAAGAGGGGGAGAAGGAGGAGGAGGCTGGTGAAGGACAAGACAGTGAAGGAAAGCACTCTGACTATTTCCAGATCACACAAAGGAGGAAAGGAACTGTCATATCGAGAATGTAGGAGCGAGGGATTGAGTGGACGGACTCGCCGGGGAAGAAAGACGTAGCAGGAGACGGAGGAGGAGGAGGAGGAAAGATAACAAAAGAGTGATAGGAAGAAGAGAAGGAGGAGGAGGAGGAGGAGAGCAAAGGAGAGCCATAACAAGACAAGAAAGTGACAGATATGAGGGAAAGAAAAAGAGCAGGAAGATGAGGAGGAGGATGAGGAGGACCAGAAGGAGGAGGAGGAGAGATAACAAAAGAGTGATTGCAAGAAGAGAAGAAGGAGGAGGAGGAGAGCAAAGAAGAGAAGAACCAACCGTGAGAGGA
This sequence comes from Eriocheir sinensis, assembly GCF_024679095.1. Classification (NCBI taxonomy): domain Eukaryota; kingdom Metazoa; phylum Arthropoda; class Malacostraca; order Decapoda; family Varunidae; genus Eriocheir; species Eriocheir sinensis. The sequence goes on along the minus strand of NC_066541.1, from coordinate 15,647,411 downwards.
TAAGAAAATGACAGATATGAGGAGAAGAAAAAGAGAAGGAAGAGGAAGAAGATTGAAGAGGAAAGAAAGGAAAAGGAGAAAAATAACGGAAAAGAAAAAAAAGCAGGAAAATGAAGAGAAGTAGAAAGAGAAAGAAGATTGAAGAGGAAAGAAATAAAAGAGAAAATTACGGAAAAGAAGAAGGTGGAGGTGGAATAAGAAACATAGAAGATAAACATTGAAGATAGAAGAGGAAAGAAAGGAAAATGAATAAAACTGGAAGGGACAAAGGAGGGAATAAGGAAAAAGAAAAGAACTGAAAGGGACAGAATAGAAAAAAAGGAAAAGAAAAAAACTGGGCAGGGAGAAAGCAGGAAAAAAGGAAAAGGAAGAGAATTGAAAGGGAGAAAGGAGGAAAAAAGGAAAAGAAAAAGAACAAGAAGCGAAAAAGAAAAAGGAATGAAAGGAAAAAGAAAAATATGGAGAAAGAGGAAAAAGGGAAAAGGAGAAGAATTGAAAGGGAGAAAGGAGGAAAAAGGGGAAGAGAAAAAGAACTAAAAGGGAAAAAGAAAAAAGGAATGAAAGGAAAGAGAAAAAAATATAGAGAAAGCAGGAAAAAAGGAAAAGGAAGAGAACTGAAAGGGAGAAAGGAGGAAAAAGGGGAAGAGAAAAAGAAATAAAAGGGAAAAAAAGGAATGAAAAGAAAAAGAAAAATATGGAGAAAGCAGGAAAAAAGGAAAAGGAGAAGAATTGAAAGGGAGAAAGGAGGAAAAAGGGGAAGAGAAAAAGAACTAAAAGGGAAAAAGAAAAAAAGGAATGAAAGGAAAAAGAAAAAAAATGAAAAAGGGGATTTTACATGTCGGATTCCTGTTCTATCCTTGACAGACACCAGCAACCATCCCCTCCTCCTCCTCCTCCTCCTCCTCCTCCTCTTCCTTCTCCTCAACGTCAGCATCCCACTTCCCATTTTCTTCTGATCCCTCGTTTTCTTCCGTCACCGCCTCGCAAGTTTATTTTCTCTGAGTCTTTCAATTTTGCCTCGGGTTAGGTAACGTTGGGGGAAGGGGGAGAGGAGGGGGAGGAGAAAGGAGAAATGTTGGGGAAGGGGAAAGGGGAGAGAAAGGAGAGATGTTGGGGGAGAGGGAGAGGAACGAAGTGGAAGAGGGGTGAGAGACAGGAGAGATGGTAAGGGGAAGTGGGGAGGAACTGTGTGGGAGAGGAAGGGAAGAGAAAGGAGAGATACTGGGGAGAGAGGGAGAGGAACGGAATGGGAGGAGGAAGGGAGAGACAGGAGAGATTACGGGGAGAGGGAGAGGAACAAAGTGGAAGAGAGGGGAGAGAAAGAAGAGATAATAAGGAGGGGGAGAGAAACGGAGAGAGGGAGAGGGAACAGAGAAACAGAGAAAGGAGAAGGAAAGAAAGAAAGAAAGAGAGAGGAATAGAGAAACGAAATGGATGCAAAGGAACAAGAAAAGCGACAAAAAACAAGAAAGAAAACATGGGTGCAAGAGAGAGAGAGAGAGAGAGAGAGAGAGAGAGAGAGAGAGAGAGAGAGAGAGAGAGAGAGAGAGAGACGTGGTGGGCGTGGGTCTTGGGATGTCACTCAACGTTCTAAGGGAGAGTGGGAGTGAAGGTTGCAGGAAGGAAGGAAGGGAGAGAAAGAAGAGAGAAGGAAAGGAGGAAAAAAAGAAGGAAGGAAGAGAAGACACCAAAGGGAGAAAAGAAGGGAAAGAAGAAAGTGAGGAAAGGAAGGGAAAAAGAGAAAGAAGGAGAGAAGATTGCAGAAGAAGGAATTAAGAGAAAGAAATAAAGAAAGGGGGAGAAGGAAGGAAGAAAGGGTGATAAAGGCCAGAAGGGAGGAAGAGAAGAAAGGGAGAAAAGCCAGCAAGGAAGAGAGAAAGGGAGAGGAAGGGAGAGTATCACAAGAGAAGAGAAAGAAGGAGGGAAGATAGGAGAAGAAGGAATTAAGAGAAAAAAATAAAGAAAGGGGGAGAAGGAAGGAAGAAAGGGTGATAAAGGCCAGAAGGGAGGAAGAGAAGAAAGGGAGAGTATCACAAGAGGGGTCCCGCTGTCATTAATCCGCGCCGAGTCAGCTGTCACGGGCGCTGTCTGTCTGTATTCTCCCCGTGCCCTTTCTTTCTGTTCTCCGCGCTGGGGGAGGGGGGCAAGGCCTTTCGTGGGGAGATGTCCGTCGCCTGAACATCCCTCATCTCCCCGACGGCTGACAGGGGAGAGAAAAAGAGAGGGAGGGAGAGAGAAAGGAGGGAAATGAGTCAAGCTTAGAGAGAGAAAGATGTGAGGTTGACCCATCTCTCTCTCTCTCTCTCTCTCTCCTTATCTGTTTCTCCCTTTGGAATATGAATGCTGAAAGTGTGTGTGTGTGTGTGTGTGTGTGCCGTGCCTAAAGAGATGATATGGATAAGAGATAAGAAGAGAAAGGAACGTAGGGAAGGAGGAGGCTGAGGGATGGACTGATGGTGGTGGTGTAGGGAGGGGGTGTAGGGGAGAGTAGGGGATGTGGTAGGGAGGTGTAGGGGTTGGTTACAAGGGGCTCAAGGGTAGAGTCTTAAGAAACAACAGGGAGGTTAGGTTACAGCGAGGGAGAAAAGTTACGGAAAAAAAGGGCGAGGAAACCTTGTAAACAGTAGCAGGAAGGGGAAGGAAGGTGAGGGTGACGGACGGACGGACAGACAGACGGACAGACGGATATAACGTTACATAATCTACCTAAACAGACAGACAGATAGACATAACCTTACATCACTTAGCTAGACAGACAGACAGACAGACACAACCTTACATAATCTACCTAAACAGACGGACAGTGACAGACAGATAGACATAACCTTACATCACTTAGCTAGACAGACAGACGGACTAACAGACAGACAGGCAGACAGACAGACAGACAACGTTTCATAATCTACCCAAACAGACGGACAGTGACAGACAGATAGACATAACCTTACATCACTTAGCTAGACAGAGAGGCAGACGGACTAACAGACAGACAGGCAGACATACCCGTACCTCATATGGCTAGACACACAGACAGACAAACAGAGCATAACCTCCTCTCCCTCCTGTCTCATAGCAAGCTAGATAAGGATAAACAAATGACAGAACGTGACTAAACAGACATACGCACACACATACAGGTAAATTAAAACACCTGAACAACAACAACAAAAAACTTCTCAGAAACACAACACAACACACCCTTATGCCCCCTCCCCCCCTCCCATCCCCCCTCCATCCTTCCCTTCATCGCTTCATTCTTTGCTTCAATTTCAAGATAAGCAAAACGAATCATTATCATCATTACTTTCCCCTCCGTTCCATCGCGGCCGCTGTAATGAAATGGGACTGCACCTCAATTTCCTGAACATGACATTGTATTTATCACTCACTCAAGCCCGCGGGAAGGAAGGCAGGGGGGAAGGGAGGGAGAGGAGGGCGGGGAGTGAGTAAGGAAGGGATAGGGGAAAGGAGGAGGAGCGGGAGGAGGAGAGCGTGGGAAGCCTGTTGAATGGGAAGGGGTTAGAGGGATGGAAGGAAAGGGAAGAATAGGAGACTGGGAGAAGGGAAGAGAGAGGAAGGAATAGAAGAAGGAAGAAGTGAATGAGAGGAGAAGACTTGGAGAGTATGGGCAGAAAAGGAAGGAGGAAGAAAGGGGTAGAAGATAGAGGAGGAAGGGATAGAAGAAGAAGATAGAGGTGAAGGAAGAATAGTAGACTTGGAGGAAAGATTGCATGAGAGAAGGGAGGAGGAGAAAGAATTGTTAGAAACGGAGAGTGAATGATAGGAACAGGAAGAAGAAGAAAGACAAGAAAGAGGAGGAGGAGGAGGAGGAACACGAAAACTAACAGACAGCTACAAATGAGAAACGAGAAAGGGAGATAATAAATGAGCTTGGAAAGAGACAAGACAGAAATAAACGAGTACACACACACACACACTCACACACACACACACACACACACACACACACACACGAAAGCGACTGAGAACCAAACCTGACAACTTCGCTAAAACTGAAGGAAAAGGAGAAGAGAAAACGAGAAAACGAAGCAAGAGGGAACAGGAAAAAGGGAAAGAGGAAAATGAGGACAAGGAGGATAAACCCAAAACGCAATATGTCATAACTTAAGGCGCGGAAAAGGATAAGGAGAGGGTAATGGCCGAGCCCGTGAGAAATATGGCCGAGTCGTGTGAGTGTGCAGGGAAAACAAGGGAAGGGAAGGGGGGGAAAAAAAGGAGAAATAAGCCGTGACTGAAATGTGTGTCAAGTGCTCGCGGAAAGAAAGAAAGGAAGGAAGGAAGGAAGGAAAGAACAAACAGTCGGAGAAATTATTATGGGGGAGGGAAATGTTAAGCTGTGAAATCGTGTTACAGAGCGAAAGGAAAAGAAATAAAAGTAAAACATGAAAGAGGAAACGAATTGAAGGGGTTAGGAAAGAACAAATAGAGGAGGAATTACGACAAAAGGGAAAAAATATACTGTGAAATCGTGTTAAAAGAGCGAAAGGAAGAGAAATAAAAGTAAAACATAAAAGAGAAAACGAATTGAAGGGGTTAGGAAGGAACAAATAGAGGAGGAATTATGACAAAATGGAAAAAATTAAGCTGTGAAATCATGTTAAAGAGCAACAGAAGAGATACAGAAGGAAAGAAATGCAAACAGATGGGACACAGATTAAAGTATTTCGGAAAGAACAAAATAGAGATAAAAGAAGAAAAAGAGAGGAAGAAATTATGACAGAGGCAAAAATTAAGCTGTGAAATCGTAAGGAAGAAAGAAAGAGAAAGAAATAAAAGTAAAATATAGAACAGAGAACGAGCTGAAGGGGTTAAGGAAGAACAAATAGAAGAGGAATTATGACAAAAGGGAAAATTAAACTGTGAAATAGTGTTAAGGAAAGAGAGACAGAAGGAAAAAAAGCAAATTAGAAGAAGGTACAAATTAGGAAAGAACAAAGCAGGAGAAATTATGACAAAAGGGAAGAATTAAACTGTGAAATCGTGTTTATAAATAAGCAGAGAAGGAAGGAAAGAAAGAATAGCAAAATGAACACGAACTCAAATAATGGAAGAAAGAAGCAAAACAAGTATGAATTATTGGAAAGGGAAATAATTAGTTGCGAAAGCGTGTTAAATAAGCAGAGAAGGAAAGAAAGAATAGCAAAATTAACACCGACTCAAATAGTGGAAGAAAGAAGCAAAACAAGTATGAATTATGAGAAAGGGAAAAACTAAGCTGTGAAATCGAGTCAGAGAAGCAGAGAAAAATAAAGAAAGAAAAGCATAATAGAAGAGGGCACGGAAATCATGTCAAAGAGAGGAAGAAATAAAAATAGAAAATAAAGGAAGAAACAAATTTTGGGGGGTTTCAGAAAACAACAAATACTAGAAAGGAATGAATATGACAAAGATAAAAGTAAATCGTGTCGGAAGAGGAAAGAAAGAAAGAAAGGGAAAATAGAAGAGGGAACAAATCTGAGGGGTTTAGGGATGAACAAACAGAGGAAGAAAGAAAAAAAAGAGAGAAATTATGAGAAAGAGAAAAAAAATAAGCTTTGAAATCGAATTAAGGGAAAGAGCAAAAGAAAGAATGAAAGAAAGACTAAGCATACATAACAGAGAACGGATGATAGGAGGGTTAAGGAAAGAACAAATAGAGGAAGAACGAAGAAAAAACAAAGGGAGAAATTCAGACTAAGGGAAAAATACAGGTGTGAATTCGTGTTAAGGAAAGAGAGGAAGAAAGAGGGAATAGAAGAGGGAACAAATGGAGATAAGAAGAAGAAAAACGGAGGGAGAAATTAAGACGAAGGGAAGTATTAAAGGCGTGAAATGGTGTTAGGGAAAGAGAGGAAAAGAGAAAGAAAAAGGAAATGGAAGATGGAACGAATTGAGGGGGAAACAAACAGAAGAAATTATGACAGAGAGAGAGAGAGAGAGAGAGAGAGAGAGAGAGAGAGAGAGAGAGAGAGAGAGAGAGAGAGAGAGAGAGAGAGAGAGAGAGAGAGAGAGAGAGAGAGAGAGAGAGAGAGAGAGAGAGAGAAAGGCAAATAAAAGAGGGAACAAATTGAGGTTTTTAGAGAAGAACAAATAAAAGAAAAAGTTAACGTAAAGGGAAAAGTTAACGTTATATAATAAAGTTGTTTTCCTTCTTTCCTTTTTTCTTTCTTATAAAGTTTGAATCGTAATTTTAAGAGTTGCCTGAAAAGCTTCGGTTATAAAAAAAAGGCTGATCATGTATTAGACTACATTCATAAGGTAAATATTGAAATGTTATCATGATCATAAATGTTTCAAATGTTACAGTATAGCTACGCGTCGCCTCCATGCTCATCTCCGTCACATTGGCCACTGAGCATCCTTGAGGTAGGGAAATGAAGACAGAAAAATACGTTTGAGAAAAGCAAAGAAAAAGAAGAAACTATTTAGAATCTTAAGACGCGAACAAATGGAGAAATAATTATTGACGAAAGAAGAATAAGTAGTGATAATCATGAACCTGTTATGGGGAAATGGAGACGGAAAAATAGGTTAAAGGAAAGAAAAGCAAAACAAGAAACCATTTAGCATCTTAAGGCGAGAACAAATAGAGGAATAATGATGACAGAAAGAGAATAAGGAGGAGGTGATAGATATGTGTCAAGCGAGAGGACAGAAACAAGGAAGAAAATATAATGTTTAGGGAAGAATAAACGCAGAAGACAAATTAGGAAGAAAGGAGAATGAGAAGGCGAAAATAAAAGGTGTTAATGAGGAAGAAAGATAAATTAGGATGTTTAAGGAAGAACAAAGAAAAAAAAAGAGAAAAGGAGAATAATTAAGGGGTGAAAATAAAGGGTGTTAATAGTGAAGAAAGATAAATTAGAATGATTGAGGGAAGAAGAAACACATAAAAGACGAATTAGGACAAAAGAAGAATAACGAGGAAGTGAAAATAATTAATTGTAACAGGGAAGAAGGAGAAATGAGAATGATTTAGGGAAGAATAAACGGGATACAAATTAGGACGAAAAGAGAATAGGAAAGAGCTGATAATAAAAGGTGCTAATGGGAAAGAGAGAGAGAAACGATATTGATTTAAAGAATAAGAAACACACAAAAAAAATAGGACAAAAGGGAGAACAGGGAAAAGATGAAAATAGATGTTAATAAAGAAGAGAGAGAAATGAGAATGATTTAAAGAATAAGAAACACACACAAAAAAAAACTATATCTGACAAAATGGAGAATAGGGAAAAGATGAAAATAGGTGTTAATAAGGAAGAGAGAGGAAATATAATGTTTAACGAAGAAGACTCATAATAGACAGTGACCAAAGAAGAATAAGAAGGAGACGAAAAATAAAAAAAATAAAAAGTTAACAGGAAGGACAACAACGAAGGAAAAAGTCAATGTTTAGGAAGGGAAATAAATCAGAGAATAATCCTGGTCAAAGAAAATAAAAGATAAGATAGTGTGTTGGCGAAGAGGTAAACAAACAGAGGAGAAGGAACAAATGGGAACGCCAAGAAATGTTTAGAAATAGTAAAAAGAAAGTGTCAAGCGAGAGAGAGAGAGAGAGAGAGAGAGAGAGAGAGAGAGAGAGAGAGAGAGAGAGAGACCAGTCACACACACACACACACACACACACACACACACACACACACATACACAGAAAGTACGAGTAAACAAATGAACACACAAAAACTGAAATTCATGTTAAAAGAGAGAAGAAAAAAACTGACATCAAAATAAATAAGTGGTGAGAGACATTTAAAAGGCCACAGAAATGTTTGCCAATATTTACAAACATTTAAATGGCCAACCACGTGTGTAAATAACATGATGAGGGAGGAGGAGGAGGAGGAGGAAGAGGAAGAGGAGGAGGAGGAGGAGGAGGAGGAGGAGGAGAAGGTGACGTCAAGAGGCTTCCTTCTCTTCAGCAACAGGTCAGAGAGAGAGAGAGAGAGAGAGAGAGAGAGAGAGAGAGAGAGAGAGAGAGATCCAACCATACACATCTCCTTTCTATTTCCTGTATCTTTTCCTTCAGTTTCCCCTCTCCATTTCCTCCTCCTCCTCCTCCTCTTCTTCCTCTCTCTTTCTCCTCCTCTTCTATTGCCTTCCTCTAATCCATCGTCCTCTTCCTCTTCCTCCTCCTCCGTCTTCCTCCTCTCCTCACCCTATCCATTCTCTCCTCTCCTCTCCTCTTCTCTCCTTTCCCCCATCTATATTTTTCCGGTTCTTCCCTTGCGAGCCTGTCACTTCTCTTCCCTTCCATTAACCTTTCCCGTCCTCCTCCTCCTCCTCCTCCTCCTCCTCCTCCTCCTTCTTCGTGGGCAGTTTCTATCTATTTATGGAGACGGAGACACATTTCCTCCTCCTTGAACGACGGAGGGAGAGAAAGAGAGAGGGGGAAGAGAAAGAGAGAGAGAGGGGAGAGGGGAGAAGAGGGGAAGAGGAAGGTTAAGGGGTGAATAAGGAGGGAAAAAGGTTTTGTTATAGTCCCCCCCCCTCTCTCTCTCTCTCTCTCTCTCTCTCTCTTTGCGGGTACTGCCTTAAATCGCCCGAAAGAGGAATCGAATCGCTTATCAAGGAATCAAGGAAGAGTTTTAAAGGGCTTGAGAGGATCAGACCTGCGCCGCTATCATCTCCCTTTCCCCTCCTTGCCTTTTCTAATCCTTTTTTTCCTGTTTTTGTTTCTTTTCCTTTTCTTTTTTGTCTGCTTTTCATTTTTTACTGTTCTTTCTTTGTTTGTGTTTTCTTGTTTTTTGTTATTTCGTTTTCTTTTCATTTTCTTCCTTTCCTTTTTTGGTTTGTTATTTTTATTTTCCTTCTTCCTTTCTTTCTTCCTTTTCTTTCCCTTTGTTTTGTTTTATCCTTCCACTCTCTTCTTTTCCTCCTTTTTTTCTCCTTTTTCTCTTCATTTATCATATTCCATTTATTTCCTCCTCCTCCTCCTCCTCCTCCTCTTCTTCCTCAGCCCTCCTCCTCTTCCTCCTCCTTTACCTCCTCTTTTTCGTTTTCTTTTCCAATACATCTCTTGGCTCACTCCGTCTTTTGGTCCTCCTCCTCCTCCTCCTCCTCCGTTAAGTACTTGCCCTGCGGGGTATTTGTCGGCGTCTGAGGGACACGTGCTTTCCTCCCTTTCCTCCACCTCTTAATGACTCCTCCTCCTCCTCTTCCTCCTCCTCCTCCTCCTCCTCCTCCTCCTCCTCCTCGTCTTCCTCCTCCCGCTAATGTTCTCTGACATCTCTTGTATTTTTCCTTTCTGCGCCGCTTCCTCCTTTACCTTCTTACCTCCCTTCATTTCCTCCCTCCCTCCCTCCATGTCTCTCTCCCTCCCTTCCTTCCTGCTTTCCTTCCTCCTCTGCTCCTGCTTTTTATCCATCCGTTTGTCTATTTCCTCATCTTTTCTTCCCTGCTTCTCTCTTTCTGCTTATCTTCAATTATTTCCTCATTCCCTCCTTCCTTCTCTTTATCCCTCTTTTGCCTCTTTCCCCCTTCGTTTCTTCGTCTGTCTCTTTCTCTTCATTCGTCTTTCTCCCTCTCTTCATTTCTCTCTCTATCTCTCTCTGTCTGTATTTCTTCTCGTCTGTCTCTCTACCTCTCTTCTTTCTTTAATTAAGCTTCATCGTATTTTCTTCTTCCATTTTCTTGTTTTTTTTTTAGCTTTCATTCTCCTTTTTTCCCTCTCTTTTCATTCATTCTTTCATTCATTTCCTTTAGTTTTCCTTGTTTTCCTTCTTTATTTCGCGTTTTTTCCATCCTTTCATATTTTCTTTCCTTTCCATGTTTCTTTATTTCTTCCCCTTTTCATTTTTCTCACTTTCTTTTCATTTATTCCACTCCTCTCTCCACATTCCTCCTTCCTCTTCCTTCACATCTTTTCAATAAGCCATCCCCCCTCCTCTCCCACCTCCCCCTTCTCCTTCTCCTCCTTCTCCTCGAACCACCTCATCCAGTCATCTCTTTTTCCTCATTTTCACCTCACATTTTTTTTTCTTCTTACCCGGATACAAAATAATATTGGTTTCTGCTCAAGGTTCGTTTTCTAATTGTGTTTGCTTCTTTTCAGGTAAGGAAGAGGTCACCTGCGCGTTGCCTGGCTGGTTAGAGTCCGCCCTGAGAACGCTTGTGTGTGTGTGTGTGTGTGTGTGTGTGTGTACCTGGAGAGGATAATCAAGCCAGGTGGGTGAGTACACGTGGACAGGTTAATTAAGTGTACGTGAGATGTTTGTACTCTTTCCTCTTTCTTTGTAATTCACTTTTATTGCTCTTTTCCTCTTCCTCTTTGAATCAGTCTGTTACTTTTTCGTTCTTCCTCTTTAATTCACTCCACTGTTGTTTTCTGTTCCTCATTTATTCACTTTTTCCTCTTCCTCTTTAATTCTTTCTATTCCTTTTTCTCTGTAATTCTTTTTTTTGTTGTTGTTGTTGTTGTTTTCCTTCTGGTTATCTCTTCTGCTGCTCTTTCCTCTTCTCTTTCATGCATTTCTTTCCTCTTTCCTCCTTTAATTTGTTCTATTGCCTTTTCTCTTTCTCTGTAACTCACTTTATTGCTCTTCCTCTTCCTCTTTGAATCGTTATACTTCTCTCTTTCCTCTTTAACTCACTATTGGGCTTTCCTCCTCTTTCTTCTCTCACTTATTCAATCTCTCAGTCACTCATTCCAAATCACATTCACTCAGTCAATCAATCTCTCCCTGACTCACTCACATTTACTCACTCACTAAATTCCTCACTCAGTCCCTCAGTCACTCACTCAGCCCTCTCTCACTCACTATAACTCAATCACAGGTAGGTCGACGTCTTACCTGGCCAGACACAGACCTTCCCTCCCCTAATTAGCAGCGAGGCTCACCTGTGTTGACTCGCCTGGCTAATGAGAACTATTATTGCATCTCATGGGTGCACCGCGTCTCCTAATGATCATTATTCTTCCCTCTCTAACGAGGATCATGTGCCTTACCGTTTACCAAGGGCGTGAGAGGAAGGGAAGATGGGGAGGCAAAAGGGTGAGGGAGAATGGGTTATTTTGGAAGGGGAGAGGGGAAGGAGAAGAGGAAGGGGGACAGGGAAAGAGGTATGCTGGTAGTGGAGGGCAGAACGAGGAAGGGGAAGGGGAATGAAGGGAGGGAAAAAGGGGTATCTTGAAGGGTGAGAGTAAAAGGGAAGGGGGATGATGGGAAAGATAGAAAAGGGGAGTAAAGAGAGGAGGGAAGGAAAGGGTAAGGAAGGGAAGGGAAAAGGGAAAAAAGGGAAGGGAAATATCTTAAAGAGGAAAGGAAAGCGACAAGAAGAGGAAACTGATGGGATAGGGAGAAGTGAGGAGAAAAAGAAGAAGAGGGATATGCGGGGAAAAGAAGAAAGGAAAGGGTAGTAGAAAAGGGTGAGGCAGTGGAAGAGAGAAGAGGAAGAAAGAGAAGAAGAGTCGGAAGAGAGGAAATGGAAAAGAGAAGAAAGGAAGGAAAGGAGACCAGTGGGAGTTTACAGGTGGCCAAGAGGAGGAGGAGGGATCAAGGTGGGCTGCTCAGGTGCGCCAGGTAACAAACAGGTAAGGGATCCGCGCCCCCCCCCTCCCCCCTCCCCCCCAGCACCACCTGACACTCCCTCCTCGTTACCTGGTTTTCACGTTGTTTTGTTCTGGAAATTGGAATTGATTTTTGTTTCTTTTATGTTTTGTTTTGTTTTGTTTTGTATTTGTGTTTGTCGACGTATGTTTTTTTTTTTTTTTGTTTTTTTGTTTGTTTGAGTTTGTTAGCATATATTATTTTTTTTGTGTTTTGTTAGTGTGTGTGTGTGTGTGTGTGTGTGTGTGTGTGTGTGTGTGTGTGTGTGTGTGTGTGTTCGTTTGTTTGTTGGATGGAGGACGTTTGGAAAGGCCTTTTTTGAACCCTGCAGTGGACTAGGAATTGATAACGATGATGATATGTTTTGCTTTTGTTCCGAGAGCCTCAAAGCATTTAACCACCACCACCACCACCCTTCTCACCTCATCGTGGTCTTAAAGCGGTGAACACGATGAAACACGTCCTGCACTGTCCGGCGGGGCGTGGGAAAGTCAATTAGGCATCAGGTGACAGGCGGGTTTATGTTACCAGGAGGAGGAGGAGGAGGAGGAGGAGGGGGGGAGAGAGGGTGGGAATGTTTGGTCTCTTTCTCTCACTCCTCCTTCACGCCTCTCCACCTCCTTCACCTCCTCCTCCTCCTTCTCTTTCTCTTTCTCGTTTCCTTCCTCCTCCTCCTCGTTATCATCATCATCATTATCATCCTTACCACAGACTAACCACATCTTCTCACCCTATTTTCTCTCCCTCTCTCCTTCCTTCTCCTCCCTGTGTCTCCCTCCACCTCCTTCCAGCGACCTTCGACTCCCTCCCTTCCCCTTTCTTCTCCTCCCTGTTCCTTTTTTCTCCCTTTCTCCCTTTTTAGACAGTTTTCTTCTCTTTATCCTCCCTTTTTTTCGACCTTTATCACCCTTTTTTCTTCTTTACTCCTTCTTTACCTTCCACTCTCTCCCTTCCCCTTTCTCCTTCCTCCCCGTTCTTTCTTTCTCCCTTCCTCCCTTTTTAGACAGTCTTTTCTTTATCCTCCCTTTTTTTCGACGTCTATCACCTTTTTTTTTCTTCTATTCCTCTTCTCCCTTTCTCACACCCTTTTTCATACTCTAACCTGCCTCCTGTCTCTATCTCTCTCTCTGCTTCACCCTCCCTTCTTTCACACTTATATCCTCCCTTCACCTTCCTTCTTCCCTTCAACTCCCTTCCATTCCCTTCCCTTACCATCCCTCTCTCCATTCTTCTCTTTCTTCCTGTAAAACCTCTTCCACCTTTCCTTCCATTTAACCTTATTTTTCTTCTTCTCTCCACCCTTCTCAAACACTCCTCCACTTACCCCTCTTTCCCTCACCAAGCCCTTCCTTACCTCCTTCTTCTCCTCCCCTCTCCACCTCCTCCCTCCTCCTCCTCTCAGCCTCCTTCTCGCCTCCGCCAGGTAACCTCCCCTGACTACTGCTAATTACGGGTTTACAGGTTAATGAATGACTCGTGACCTGGACCTTGGCAGCGTTAATGGGAAGTTGCCCCTCGCCTCATGTAACCTTCCCCCTTACCCCTCCCCTCTCCCCCTAGTCTCCTCTCTCCCCTCTTTACCTCGGTGACTCCTTTTCCTTACCTACTTGTTAGACTTCCTCCTCCTCCTCCTCCTCCTCCTTCTTCTTCTTCTTCTCCTCCTGCTCTTTTTTTCTTATTTCGTCACTCCTCTCTTGTTTCCTTCTTTGTTCTCCCTGTCTCTCTTTCTGTATGTCCTTCTTTGTTTCTGTATTTTTCTATTTCTTGCTCTTTTTCCTATTCCTTCACTTTCCTCTCTTTTGGTTGTCGTTTTATTCCTTTTCTTCTTTCTTATCTTTGTCTCATTTTCTTTGTCTGTCTTTGTTGCTGTGTCTCTCTTTCTTTCTCTCCTCTCCCTTCTTCTTCCTCTTCCTCTGTTGTCACCTTTCTTTTCTCTGTTTCTTTTCCTATATGTTCATCTATTTATCTCTTTCTCTCTCTCTTCTCCCTTCTTCTTCCTCTTCCTCTTCCTCCCCTGCCAGATTTGTCCTTCTTAGTGCCTATCAACCTCCTGCTGTCACGTCTCCTCTTCCTCCTCCTCTTCTTCTTCCTCCTCTTCCTCTTTCTTATTCCGTATTCTTAGCTCCCTGTCACTTACCGTCTTCCTTCCCTCCCATTTCACTTTTTTGCCTCCCTCAAGTTTCCCCTCCCTCTTTTTTTTCCCTTCCTTCCTCTCCCTCCCTCCCTGTCACGCTGCCTTTTCCGTCTCCTTCCCCTGTCACACCTTGCATTTTTGGTTCCCTTGTTACTTCCTTCCTTCCTTCCGTCCTTGTCTTTTAACTTTTCTTGCCTCCTACATTCTTTCCTTCCTCTTGTATATATTTTTTTTGTTCTGGTTCAACCCTTCCTTCCTGTCTTTCTGCTCACTGCTCTTTCCCTGCTGCTGGTGGTGTGGTGTTTCTCTGCTTAAAATCCTTGCATCTTTTCTGTTTTCTCTTACCTCCCTGCTTTTAACTCTTTCTCTGACCCAGCATTCTTTTTTTCTTTTCTTTTTCTTTTTTTATCTCCTTCTCTGCTATTTCCCTGCTGGTGGTGTGGTGTTTCTCTGCTTAAAATCCTTGTTATCCTTTCTTTTTTTACCTACCTGCTTTTATCCTTTTCTCTAACCCTGTCTTCTCTTTTTTTCTTTTTTTCTCTCCCTCTCTGCTATTTTCTCGCTAGTGTTGTTTCTCTGCTTAAAATCCTTGTTATCTTATTTTTTTCTTTTTTTACTTCCCTGCTTCTACCCTTTTCCCTAACCCTGTATTCCATTTTTCTCTCTTCTCTTTTTTTCCTCTTAAAGTCGTTCTAATTTGGGGTCTTGTTTTAAGCGTTCTATGACCCTGTAATTTCTGTCCCCTGTCGCCTATACCCTGTTTTCACCACGTCCAGTCTCTCCTCTTTCTCCTCTCTTTCTCCTCTTCCTCTTACTCCTTATTTCACAACCTCAACCCTTTCAGACTCTTCTTTTTCTCCCATTTTTTGCCTTTTCTTCCTCTTCTTTTTGATATCCTTTCCTACCCTCCTCTCCACTCTTACCATATCTCTTTCTCCTCTTTATCTTCTCCTCTTCCTCCTCTTCCTCTTGCACCCTCTTTTAGAACCTCAACCTTTTCAGACTCTTCCTTTTCTACCACCTTTTGCCTTTTTCTCCTCCTCTTCTTGGTGTTCCTCTCCTAACCTCCTTACCACACCTCCTCTTCCTCCTCTTTTTCTCCTCTTCCTCCTCTTCCTCTTACACCCTCTTTTAGAACCTCAACCTTTTCAGACTCTTCCTTTTCTTCCACCTTTTGCCTTTTCCACCTCTTCTTCTTCTTGGTGTTCCTCTCCTAACCTCCTTACCACACCTCCTTCTCTTCCTCCTCTTTTTCTCCTCTTCCTTCTCTTCCTCTTGCACCCTCTTTTACAACCTCAACCTTTTCAAACTCTTCCTTTTCTTCCACCTTTTGCCTTTTCCTCCTCTTCTTCTTCTTGGTGTTCCTCTTCTAACATCCTTACCACACCTCCTCTTCCTCCTCTTTTTCTCCTCTTCCTTCTCTTCCTCTTGCACCCTCTTTTATAACCTCAACCTTTTCAGACTCTTCCTTTTCTTCCACCTTTTGCCTTTTCCTCCTCTTCTTCTTGGTGTTCCTCTTCTAACCTCCTTACCACACCTCCTTCTCTTCCTCCTCTTCCTTCTTTTAGATTTTTCCTCCTTCTTTTCTTATTTATATCCTTTGCTTACCCTCCTTGCCACTCTTACCACACCTCCTCCTCCTCCTCCTCCTCCTCCTCCTCCTCCTCCTTCTTCGGCATCGTCTCTGCTTTCTCAGACTTAGTATCCTTCGATCCTTGTCACTTTCGCTCTTTTTCCTCATGTCCTACACGCCCTGATGCCCCCCACCCCCCTGTCCTTCCGTCCTTACCTCCCGTGCTTCTGGTCAGGGAGGGGCGGCAGGGGGGGGGGCAAGGGGGGCGTTGTGGCTCATGCAGCAAAGTTTCGTGTCCCTGAAGGCGCCTGACTGTTGTGGCCAAGTGCTTTCTGCTTTTTTTGCTTCTCCTGTCCTCATTTTCCTCCTCCTCCTCCTCCTGCTCCTTCTCCTGTTCCTGCTGTTTCTTCTCCTGCTTCCTTCCTTGCTTCCTTCGTTCCGCCCTTCCCTGGCTCTCCTGCAGGCCTGTCATGTCTCCCTCCCCGCGGAGTGTCTGCGGGAAGGATGCGTTCGGGGCCTCGAGGCGACGGGAGGAACAAAGGAGAACGGGAAACTTGGTCAGACGGGCGGGAAGACTTGCTCGTGTTTGACCTTCCGTGGCGGCACCGGCGGGAGGAGGAGAAGGAGGAAGAGGAGGAGAGAAAAATGTCCTTGATGTTAGCCAGATTTTGTTGAGGAAAGGAAGTTGATATTGTATTACGAAGATTGCCTAGTAGTAGTAGTAGTAGTAGTAGTAGTGGTGGTGGTGGTGGTGGTGATGGTAGTAGTAGTAGGAAGAGGAGGAGGAGGAACAGTTGCATTAGCAGGAGTCAGAAGCAGGAATTGGAGGAGGAAGGAAAGATAATTAAGAAGAGGGAAGGAACAACAGGAGGAAGGGAAAGGGGAAGATGATGAAGGAGAAGGTAAGAGAAGACAGTGAATAAACAGAGAAGGATAAACAAAAATAGAGACAGATAAAGAGGTAGATAGATAGATAAACAGAGAGGAGCAGGGTAAAGAAGGAAGAAGAGAAATAAAAAGAACAAGAAAGGAAAATGGGAACGAAAAATCAACAAGAAAAAGAAGGATGAGCGGTTGGTTACGGTGAATAAACAGAAAAGGATAAATAAAAAGAGACATAAAGAGGTAGATAGATAGATAGATAAACAGAGAGGAGCAGAAGGAGGAAGAAGAGAAATAAAAAAAACAAGAAAGGGAAATGGGAACGAAAAATCAACGAGAAAAAGAAGGATGAGTGGTTGGTTACGAAAGCCGAGAGGGAGGGAGAAAAATAAGAGAGCAGAAAAAATAAAATCTGTTCTCGACGCTGAGCCACAAACAAATCATCAACATTTATACCTGCAGCAACGGGGCCACTATTTTTTCCCCTTTTTCCTTTGCCTTTTTTTTTTTTCTTTAGCGAAGGAGGCAGCTCAAGGGCCCCCGAAGAGTATAGAACCCGGAGGCGAGGCTGAAGTGAAGCGTAACGTGAAGCAGGATTGGCTGGGGGTTCAATAGGGTTCTGAAGCTTCAAATTTTGGGTACTTCGAAGCTTCAGAAAGTCGGTTCGAAACGGGGTAGAGGTTCATGGGGGCTGATCACTGAAACGGAGTTGAGTTAGGGTTATATAGAATTCAAATTAGGCTTCATCTTCTGGTTTTGGGTGTTTCGAAGCTTCATAAACTAGCTTCGAATCGGGGGAAAGCTTCACGAGGCCGATTATTTTTACCGCACAAAAATGAAGCGGGGTTTATGATCAGGTTTGGGGTATTTCGAAGCTTCAAAAACTGACTTGAAAACGGGAGAGAAGGTTCGAATCGGAGGGTGGTGGATCGAAACGGGGAATGAGTGGTTCAAAACGGAGATGGTGGTTTGAATCGGGGGAAGGTGAGGCTAAAATTTGGGGTGTTTATTCAGGATGATGGAAGAGGTTCGAACCGGCGTCTGAAGGTTGAGTCAGGGGGGGGTGAGGAGTTGGGGGTTCACGGGGACGGTTACTGAGTGCCACACACACACACAACTTCCCGTCTGACTCCTGATGCCCCGCGGGAAGGAAAGAGAGAAAAAACACAAAAAACAAAAGGGGAAAAATGCCGAAGGATTGTTTTCTCCGGGGAAATAATGTGAAAGGACTCAGTTTCCAAAAGCTATTACACGGCAGGAAAAGTTTACAGGCTTGAGAAGGGCGGAGGAAAGGGGGGAGGGAGAAAGGGTGGGGGGGTGGAAAGGGGCTGGAGAGAAAAGGCGGGAACAAATCGGGCGAGGAAACGGGCTGAAGGGAAGGAGAGGGGAAAAAGGGAGGAAAGGGGCTGGAGAGAAGAGGCGGGAACAGACCGGGCGAGGAAACGGGCTGAAGGGAAGGAGAGGGGAGGGAAGGAAGGGGCTGGAGAGGGGAGTGAAGGGGAAGAGGCAGGAGATGGAAGGGGTGAAGGGAAGGGGAATGAGTGAGGGGGAAGGGAGGAAACGGGACAGAGAAAATAGGTTGAAGGGAGGGAAAGGGGCAAGGAAAAGGGAGAAGGGAGCAAACGGGGAGGAGAAAATGGCCTGAAGGGAGAGGGAGGGAGAAGGTAAGGGGTGTTGGGTGAAGGGATCAAATGGGCTGGAAGGAAGGTAAGGGAAGGGTGAACGTTTAAGGGTGAAGGATAGTATGGTAGGGTGATATTGATACAGGCAGGGTAAAGGGTGAAGATGGGTGAGGCAGGGTGACGTTGATGAGTAAGGGAGAGAACGGATGAATGATGAAAAATAAGGAATGGTGAGAAAGAAGAATGGAAGGAAAAGGGAGAAGCGTGAAGGGTGGGAAGGGTAGGGCAGGTAGAGGAGACTTAAGGGAGCAGGGTGACAGGGAGAAAGAATGACATGTAGCGGCAGGGAGGAAGGGAGAAGGGGAGGAAAGGGCGAGGGAGTAGCTTTTAGAGGGGAGAAGGAATGTATATTTGAGGGTAGCAAAGATGGTAGGCCTAGAAGAGAAGGAAGAGAAAGGAAAGAAGAAAAATGATGGAGAAACAAAAAAAATAGGTAAAAATGTGACGAAAAGGAAGGAGGAAAGAAAAAAAATAGAGAACCGGAAAGAAGAAAAGGAAAGTATAAATGAGTACAAGAAGAGAAAGAGAAGGAAAAGAAAGGAAAAAAAATAAAAGGAAGAGAAGTAGTAAAAAGATAAAAGAAAACCAATATATACACAGAAAAAGAAGAAAGAGAAGAAAAAAGGAATCAAAGACAATGAAAGAAGAAAAACGCGAATAAAAAAAAAAAAAAGAATGCCCAAGAAAGTAAAGGTATGAGTTTGGCGTAAGAAAGAACGAATAAAATTGGGGGGGGGGGGTAATAATAAATAAACACCAACACACACACACACACACACACACACACACACACACACACACACACACACACACACGTACACGACCAAACAAAGAAGACTTAAGAAATCAATGGAGAAGGCTAGAACCGATAGTCATACACTCAATTATTCAACGAAGGACGAAGTAAGAACGCAGAGAGAGAGAGAGAGAGAGAGAGAGAGAGAGAGAACCACGAAATACGTATTTGTAAGCCATGTAAAAAGTTAAAGGAAAAGAGAGAGATAAAAAAAAAAGGAGAGAAGAGGAAGAGAAACGGAGTAGCCATCAGAGAGAGAGGCAGAGAGAGAGAGAGAGAGTGGGGAGGTAGGATTAAGCGTGCTCTGGTCTCATAAACAGCGTCGGTGGTGGGCCTGCAAACCTTGGCCGTTCATTTGGGCCGCGCGTTAAGTTGGCGTAAGGGAGGTGCGGGAAGGTAGCGTGCGGGGGAGGAGTTACCGGCCCGCCCTCCCGCCTGTCTTCTTACCCGGCCTGCTTACCTTGCCTCCTCCTGTATACGCTCCCTGCTTCTGTTCATTCTTCTCTTCCCCTGCTTCTCCCGCATCTAACTTTCCCTAGCTGCCCACCTCCGCCTCCTCAAACTATTTTTCATTTAAGTGTTTCTGCTTTTAAATATTTCTTTTATCGAGTTTATGTTATTTTTCTTTCTTTTTCTCTCCTTCCCTCTTCCGCCTTTCATCCTAGTGTTACCTGTTTACTTATTCCTATTCCTATTCCTTCTTATTCTATTGCTCCTCCTCCTCTTTCTGCTGCTCCTCGTCGCCTCGTCCTCCTCTGCATAAGTCTCCTCCCACCTTCCTCCTCCTTTTCATTTATTTCCTCTTACCCCGATGTCTCTTCCTCCTGTTCCTATACTTGTTGATTACCCTTGCTCCCTTCGTTCTACTCTTCCTCTTCCTTTTCCTTCCTCCTTCTCCTCCTCCTCCTCCTCCTTTTCTTTCTCCTTCAACACCTCTTCATCCTCCTCCTCCTCATTCTTTCACTTATCCTCGGCTTTTACCTCAAGTTTGATGTGAAAGTCGAACCCCCCGGCCCCCCCCCCCTCTCTCTCTCTCTCTCTCTCTCTCTCTCTCTCTCTCTCCCGCCTTCGTCAGGTCGCTTTTCCTCCCCTCAGTTCTTTTTTTTCTATTTCTCTTTCCTTTTTCTCTCCTGGTTGACTCTTTCATGTCCGTGTTAGCTTTTCTCCTCTCTTGTTATGTGTTCCCTCCTCTCTCCTCCTCCTCCTCTCTCTCTTTCTTCCTCGGTTTTGTTTTCTTTTTTTTCTCTCTCTTGTATCTTCTTTCCTTCCCTTCTTTCTTTCTTCTATTCCTTACCTTTCTTTAATTGTCTTACATTTTCTCTTTTCATTTCTCTCTTCCTCTTTCTCCTTCTTTTCCCACTTCCTTTCCTTTTCTTCCTCACTCACTCGCTTTCTTCTTCTTTCCTCGTGCCTCTCTCCTCTCCTCCTCCTTCGCCTCTTGCTTGCCCGACCGCACCAAAAACTCCTTTCTCTCCCCTCCTCCTCCCTTCCCTCCCTCCCTTCCTGCCTTCCCTCCCTCCCTCCCTCGCTTCGGACACTGCCACAGATTCAATAGATGACAAGATATCAGTCGGGCTTTGAGACGGGCTTGGTGGCTTCTACGTGGCTGGGCTGGACTGGCTGGAGACTCACCGCTGCAGGGCTTAACCGCGTATCCCGCATCCCCTTCCACTTCGGGCTGTCATTGTGCCATTATGTGAGGCTTTATCCCGCCCACAGTCGTCTCTTTACGCCCAGTTTTTTGCAGTGTGGAATAATATGCTTTTGTGTGGGTTTACGCGTCGCTATCCGGGCTGACAGTGAAGGCTTTGTTGGGCTGAAGAGAGATCTAATTGGGCGTACGGGTTGCTGTTTGGGCTGGGCGGTGGTGCTTGGGGGGGAGGGTGTGTGTGTGTGTGTGTGTGTGTGTGTGTGTGTGTGTGTGTGTGTGTGTGTGTGTGTGTGTGTGTGTGTGTGTGTGTGTACCCAGACGTGTGTTTAGAATCAACTGAAAGAATGAGATGAGAGGTACAGAGCAGACCAGGAGAGAGAGAGAGAGAGAGAGAGAGAGAGAGAGAGAGTCTATCTTACCCAGACACACACACACACACACACACACACACACACACACACACACACACACACACACATTACCTCCATCACCCACACACACAAACACTCAGCGTCACACACACACACACACACACACACACACACACACACACACACACACAAACACACACACAAACATTCACCTCACCTGCAACACCCCCGTCACACTCCACCTGGTGACGAATCTTCTGTCACACTCCGATAGCAGGTGACGGAACCTTGACGAATGACAGGTGTTTGCAGGTACAGATCGCGTTTCCTCCCCGTCACTTATATACCTGTTTGAGTGGCCAGGTATACATGAGGTGGGGGGCAGGGGTATATACAGGTGTGTCCTTGAGGGTCTGTATACCTGGGCGTTGGTGTGTCGTGGTGTCGGTGGGTTGATTAAAGGTAGGGAACAGCTAAATTAAAGGGCGGAGAATTACCTTGCTTACCTATTTGTTTGTGTTGCTTTTTGTTTGACAGCGAGCGAGCCAGCCAGCCAGCCAGAGAGAGAGAGAGAGAGAGAGAGAGGGGGGGGTAGGGGGGAGGGTAAGATATCGTCAATCCTGCTTTAATCTCATAATGAAGTTAAAATAATCCCACGATAGCGCTTGTGTTGTTATCAGAGAGAGAGAGAGAGAGAGACCACCACCACCCATCATCCCTCTCTCTCTCTCTCTCTCTCTCTCTCTCTCTCTAAACTCGCCAACTATGTACTTATTGAGTTTGGCGTTGGATCCCGCGTATCTGATTTGGAACACGACCCGATTCCCTTCCTTTGATCCCCCTCAGAGAAGATCTCGATGCTGATTTGTTTTACGGCCGCAGTTGCCAGATGCTTCCGGGCGCCGTACTCCATTCATTTCAATTCTTCTGTTCGATGTAGAGAGGAGGAGGAGGAGGAAGAGGAAGAGGTAGATATGTGGAATTTAGATCACGCTGTCATTTATCAGTTTTCTTTTGTTTTCTTTTTGTCTTGTTTTCTTTGATGTTTTGTTTGGTTCATAATTTTTTTTTCTTTGTTTTTTGAAAAGGAATGTAAGTCGTGTTTGCCGCTTTCCGTCTTTTTATTGTTTTGTTTTATTTTTGTTTTCGTTTGTCTTTTGTTTTCTTGCTTTGTTTTTGTTTTGTCTCGGTTTGAAAGAGAAAGGGAAGTTGTGTTGCGCTTTTCGTCTTGTTATTTTTGGTTTTCCTTTTGTTTTTATCTTTTTGTTTTCTTTTGTCTTTTGTTGTTGCTCTTCTCCTCGGCGTCTTTGTCCTCTTGTTGTTGTCGTTGTTGTTGTTTTCGCTGCCTTCGCTTCTCGTTTCTCTTTTTTTTTTCTTCTTTTTTTTCTTCTTATTTTCTTTCGCTCTTGAAGATTCCCTCGCACGATTTCGTTTTCTTTCTCCTTCGTGATTTGTGGCGATGTGAAAACCCTCCTCCTCCTCCTCCTCCTCCTCCTCCTCCTCCTCCTCCTTTTTGACTTTCCTTCCTCGGTCGTCGCTTTCATGTCTTTCTCCTCATTTTCCTCCTTGTTTTCTTTCCATTTGTTCTTTTGTCGTCTCTCTCTCTCTCTCTCTCTCTCTCTCTCTCTCTCTCTCTCTCTCTCTCTCTCGTATCATGGCGGCATTTCCCTCCAGATCTTCCTTTCTCTCTTTATCTCCCTCCCCTTTATTCCCTCTCTCCGGTATCCTTCTTTTTTATCATATTCCTCTCGTCTCCAGTTTCCTGTTCTTTGTAATCCCAGTGTGTTCATAATGTGTTCTTGAATGTTATCTTACTCCTCCTGCGTTCTCCTTTCTTCCTTTCTTTCCTTTCTCTCTTTCTTTCTTTCTCTGTTATGGTTCCTTGTCCACCCCTGTCCACCTCTGTTCACCCCTGTCCATCTCGGTCCACCCCTGTTCATCCCTGTCCAACCCTTGTCTACCTCTGTCCATTCCTGTCCACTTCTGTTCACCCCTGTTCTCCCTTGTCCACCCCTGTTCTTTCCTGTCCACCCCCTATTCACCCCTGCGTTCACCCCTGTCTCCCCTAACACGCCCGTACCCCTCCAATAACAAATTCCTTTTACCCTTCTTAACCCTTACCTTCCTCCCTCTCCCTTTAATCCCTGCCCCCTTGTTCTCCTTCTCCCTTCACATTCCTCTTTCTCTTACCCTTCCCTTTCCCTCTCTTGGCATTCTTTCCCTCCCCTCTTCCCTTCCACCCTTCTCCCTCTCCCTTTCTTGCTTTCATATCTTTTCCACGACCCTTCGCATTCCCTTTCCTACCTTTCTCCCTTCCTTTATCATCCTTACCTTGCTTCTCTGTGCCAATTTCTCTTCCCTTCCGTATCCATTCCTTCCCACTCTCCTTCCCTGTCGCCCCTCCTCCTCCTCCTCTCTACCTTCCTCTACCACTCCTTCTCTCTCCCTTCTTCTCTCTCTACCTCCCTTGTCCTCCCTCTTCCTGCTTCCCTCCCTCCCTTCTCTCGCCCACCCTCCCACACCTGTTTATTAATACCGCCCAAGGTTCATCGATACACGTCCCTATCAGACAGTCAGAAGAACCTTTGTGTGGTTGGAACGTTGTGGTGGTGGTGGTGGTGGTGGTGGTGATGGTGCTGGTGGAGGTGAATGGAGATAATGGTAATGGTGATGGTTGCGGCACGGGCTGGCTGGCTGTTGGAGAGAGAGAGAGAGAGAGAGAGAGAGAGAGAGAGAGAGAGGGGGGGTCTGGCTTAATGTCAGCATAAGAGTAGATTTGGGGTGATGGTAGTGAGTGCATTCTCTCTCTCTCTCTCTCTCTCTCTCTCTCTCTCTCTCTCTCTCTCTCTCTCTCTCTCTCTCTCTCTCACAATCTCATCTCCTTTCTCCATGCATGCACTCCTCCTCCTCCTCCTCCTCCTCCTCCTCCTCCTCCTGCTCTTTCCTATCACTTCTCTCCCTCGTCACTTCCCATTTTCCTCTGTTCGCTCACTACTTTTCCCTCCAAGCCACTCAAAACGGTTCTTAGGGGAGAGAGAAAAGAGAGAAAGGAGAGGAGAGGAGAGAGAGGGAGATAGTACTCTTGAACCATCCATGCAGCCATCCACCCAGACTCACCCACTCACCCACTCCACTCCCTACCCACCTCACTTACTCACTCTCTCTCCTTCGCTGTAATATGTTGTGAAAGACTCTGTGATAAACCTTCATGTGCAGAGCAAGCGCATGGTTGGGAGGGGGACAAGAGGGGTTGGTCTGTCGGTGGGGCGGCCTGAATGGGACACGAGGAAACGAAGGATGGTCAGATGAATGCAGAGACTAAGTGAATAAAGGAAATCTGCCCCTGTGAATGAGAGCCTGGATAAAGAGAGAGAGAGAGAGAGAGAGAGAGAGAGAGAGAGAGAGAGAGAGAGAGAGAGAGAGAGAGAGAGAGAGAGAGAGAGAGAGAGAATGTGACTCCAAATGAATGAGAAAAAGAGTGAATGCGCATGTGAATGAGGCGTAATATGAGAGATTGAAGAAGGAAGAGGAGGAGGAGGAGGAAGAATAGTGGTATCTCAATATGAATCGTAATAAAGAACGAGAACAAGAAGACGAAACAAAAAGAGAAAGTCGCCTGTTTCTCATTTGCTTCCGTGCGGTTATCAGGAACATGTGTGTGTGTGTGTGTGTGTGTGTGTGTGTGTTAGCATGCAAAGCCACAGCGCGGAGAAATTTTAGTGGAAATGAGAAAACTCTTTGGACGACAAAAATAAAAAAAGGAAAACAAGAAAACTAAGAAAATGTAGGACAGCGCTGAGACAGAGAGAGAGAGAGAGAGAGAGAGAGAGAGAGAGAGAGAGAGAGAGAGATGAAGTGACTGTGTTTAACAGTGCATGAGAGAGAGAGGGAGAGAAGGTCGAACGAACGAACCGACAGAGAGAGAGAGAGAGAGAGAGAGAGAGAGAGAGAGAGGGACTGAACGTGCTTGTGTGTGCTTGACTCATGTTTGTTTGGGCCGCGATTTTGCACGCCGTTTTGTTGTTTGTGTTTTTGTCGTTTTTCTTTTTTTTTCTTTTTTTTCCTCTCGCCCTTCATGACCACACACACACACACACACACACACACACACACACACACACACACACACACACACACACACACACACACACACACACTCAGACGCCATGCAGGACTCGATTCGCCTATAAGCAACAATTAGACGTGGCTACCAAGTCTAAATGTGATTGGATCCCTTGACGCGCGGTTGCTTGTGTACATAAGCGATCGAAATACCAACAGGAAACACCATTACCGTCTTACTAATGGAGGAGGCGAAGGGGGAAGAGGGAGGGAGGGAGACTTGGAAGAGGCGAAGGGGAAAGAGAGAGGGAGAAATGGGTAAGAGATGATGCAGCAAGAGGGGAGAGAGATAGGGAGGGAGAGATCGAGAGAAGGGGAAGGAGGGAGGTAGAGTTTCGAAGAGAGAGGGAAGAGGAGAGAGAAGGTAAGAAATGGAGAGAGAGAGAGAGATGCTGGAAGGGATTAATCTATAGAATGAAGGAGATAGAAGAGAGAGAAGGATGCTGAGAAAGGAAGGAAAGTTAGAAGGAAGAGAGAAAAAAATAGGGATGCAAGGAGGGAGAAGGAGAATGAGGGGAGGAGAAAAAGAGGAAGAGAGAGAGATATGGAGGGAACGAAGTAAGACATGTAGAAATGCAGGGAGAGAGAGGAGAGAAACGAGACGAAAGAGGAAAAAGACAAGGAGACAAGACGCAGGAAGGAGGGAGGGAGGAAAGGAGGAATCAAGAGAGCCAGAAACAGAGCGCGCCAGAGAGAGAGAGAGAGGAGGAAGTAAGCGAGAGATGGAGGGGGAGGAAAGAGAAAAGTGGAGGAGCCTTAAGTAGGTAAGATTGTAAGTCAAATAAACAATTGGGTGTGGGCATGAAGTGGAGGGGCGAGGAGGTGAGTGTTAGCGAGGAGCGTGCAAAGTGGCTGATAGGTAATGTGTCTTAATGTGCTAGAGAGAGAGAGAGAGAGAGAGGGAGAGGGAGAGAGTGGGTGGTTGTCTGTGGGTGTTCCTGTCACTCTCTCTCTCGTCCTTCTGTATCTCTGTCTTTTTCTACCTGTCTTTTTTGTCTGTATGTATGGCTGTTCGTTAGGGAGGGAAATGCAGGTAATGAGACGGTGGACAGGTGATATTAGTGTGTTTGACAGGTGTGTGATGTGAAGGAAGGAAGGAAGGGATGGAGAACAAATTGGAAAGAGGAAAGGAAGAAAGAATAGGGGTGAAAGAACGAAAGAAGGAAAGGGATAAGGGGAGGGAGAATGAAGAGCATGGAGGAAAGGAAAGGAAGGAAGGAAAGAAAAAGGAAATAAAGAAGGAAAAGAATAGGGGTGGAAGAACGAAAGAAGGAAAGGGAGAAGGGGTCTCATAAAGGAAGGAAGAGATGAAAAGGAAAAAAAGAAAGGAAGGAACAATAATAAATGAGTAAAAGAAAGAAGGATAGCAGCAAGAAAGAAAAAGATGGAAGACAGAAAGAAAGGAAGGAAGCAAAGGAAGAAGATAACGAGGAAGAAAGGAAGGAAGGGCTTAGCGCAGTACAGGTGTGGCGCTTAATGAGATATGATAAAGGTGAGAGAGATAAGAGGAGTTTTTATTTGTTTCTTTACTTTTTTATTTTTCGTTTAATCTTGTCTTTGTATTCTACCGCGCGTGACTCACTTCATCTTGTTGTTGTTGTTGTTGTTAATATTATGTAGATGAAAAGAGAGCGAACTTAGATGATGACGCGCACACACACACACACACACACACACACACACACACACACACACACACACACACACACGCACTCAAATATCTGTTTTCTCTGTAAATACGCACACGATTGGAGATTAAAGAAAAACAACCACATCCCAGCTGTTAATCCACACACACACACACACTCACACACACACACACACACACACACACACACACACACACACACACACACACACACACACACACACACACACACACACACATTCCAAGGCTGTTACGATGAGTGTGTTTTAAGAGGACGACGCCGCAACATGTATTCCTCTTGTTTCCTCCTCCTCCTCCTCTTCCTCCTCTTCTTCCTCTTCCTCTTCCGCATTCAAGAGGCGCCACAACGCTAGATCTTCCACACCAACAAGGGGAAACTTTTTACTGAGCGCCAATTGTTGCTGAATTTCTGATGGCGTTTACATGGAAGAGGAAGAAGAGGAGGAGGAGGAGGAAGAGGAAGAGGAGGTAATATTAAAAATTGCGT
Source organism: Eriocheir sinensis (assembly GCF_024679095.1). Taxonomy (NCBI): domain Eukaryota; kingdom Metazoa; phylum Arthropoda; class Malacostraca; order Decapoda; family Varunidae; genus Eriocheir; species Eriocheir sinensis. The sequence continues at coordinate 15,620,495 of NC_066541.1, read as the reverse complement.
GGTAAAATCAGGAGTGAAAGTGAGTTGAGACAGAGAGAGAGAGAGAGAGAGAGAGAGAGAGAGAGAGAGAGAGAGAGAGAGAGAGGCCTCTTCCGGTCTCTCCCTCATGACCTATCTTCTCCATTATCTTAACCGCAAATCAGAAGAAGAGGAGTAAGAAGAAGAAGAAGAAGTTGAGAGAAAGGAGAATATATATACTAAGAAAACCAAAGAAAGGGAAGAGAAAAGATAACAAACTAAGAAAAGATGAGAGAAAAAGGAAGAAGAAAAGGTTAAAAAGAAGAGAAGAAATCGATGAGAATATAAAAAGAAATAGAGCGAAAAGGAAGAAATCATATAAGTAACAAAGGAAAGACGAGGAGAGAGAAGGAAAGAGGAAAAGAAGATTGAAAAAGAGAAAAAAATCGAGAGGAAAAGAATAAAGTGATAGAAATATTAAACGAGAAAGAGGAAAAGTAACTGAGAGGAAAAAGAAAACGACTTGAAAAAAAAACAGAAAAAGTAGGAAAGACGAATGACGAAGAAGAAGAATTACAGAAAGAAAAGGAGGAAGAGTAGGAAAGAGCGGAGAATAAGAAAGAGGAAGAAAACGACTTGAAAGCAGAAAAAAAGAAAGAAAGACGAAGAAGAAGAATTACAGGAAGAAAAGAAAAAGAGGAGGAGGAAAAAGTGGAGAATAAGAGGAAGAGGAGATGGAGGAAGGGAGGGAGGAAGAGGAGGAGGAGGGTAAGGGAGTTTGGACCAAATATGAAGAAGGAATAGCGCTCAGGTTTCTCTCCACTTGACCTTTGACCTCTTGAGTGACCTGACCACCTGGAGAGAGAGAGAGAGAGAGAGAGAGAGAGAGAGAGAGAGAGAGAGAGAGAGAGAGAGAGAGTTAATCCTTCTCCAATATCAACAACAACAAGATCACACACAATATATTTTTCAATTTTATGATGTTTTTCTTTCTTCGTAAACTCACAAAGAAGAGGAGGAGGAGGAGGAGGAGAAAAAGAAGGAGGAGAAACTAAGAAAAAGGAAAATATTAACAAAACAAAAGGAAAGGAAGAAGAAAAAAAAGATAAGTAACTAAATATGGAAGAGGGAAAAGGAAGAAGGAAAAAAGAAGAAAATTAAAGGAAAATGAAGGGGAAGAATTGAGGAAATAAAAGAATGATACAGAAATGAAGAAAGGAGGGAAGGAAGAAAAAAGAAAGGAAGAAAAAAGAGAAGAAAGAAAGAAAAGGAAAAACACAAAAACGGAGGAAGGAAAAGTTAAAAAAGAAAAAAAGAAACTCGCTTCCTTCTGCTTCATTTGGCTTCAGTGTTTCACTCACTCGCCGTTTCGAACTCTTGAAACGATAATTCTTCGCTTCATTTCGCCTTTCCTCACTTCCTAACGTCATTTTCCCTCCTCCTCCTCCTCCTCCTCCTCTAAGTGGTTTACCTCCTCTCCTCTTTCCTCCCAAGCTTTATCTCCCTTCATATTTTTTTTCCCTTCTCTTTCATATTTTTCTCTCCAAACTCTAATTCAGCCACTCATTTCTCTCTCTCTCTCTCTCTCTCTCTCTCTCTCTCTCTCGTTCTCTTTCTTTTTTTTTACTTATATCTTCCGAGTTTTTTTCAGTATTTTCTCTTTCGTTCTTATGTTTTCTCCTTGCTTATTTTTTTGTATTGCTCTCTTTCTTTTTTCTTTCTTTCTTTCTCTTATTTATTTATCTGCACGTGCCTCCTTTTTCTTCTATTCTCTCTTTCCTCCATTTCTTTTTTTTCACTCATTATTCTGTATTCTTTTTTTCAATGCGTGGTTTTTTTTTTATCTCCTACATTATTTTCGTCTTTCATTGTTTTTATTTATCTCCCCAACCGTCTAATTTCCTCCTTACAATCGGTTTTCGTTCCTTTAATTTCCCTTCTCCTTCGTTTTCTCTTTCTCTTCGTCTGTCTTTCAAATATCTTCCTTGTGCTCTTTGTGTTCAGTTCTTCATCTTTCTCTTCTTTATTGTTTCTCTTCGGACTCCTCTTCCCTTCTCTTCCCTTCCTTTACTTCTCATTCCTTCCCTTTCCTTCATTTCCCATCTCTTCATCCAACTTCCCTTCACTTCCCATCTCTTCATCCAACTTCCCTTCACTTTTTTTCCTATTTCTCTCCTTTACTTCCTTTCCCTTCCTCTTCCTCCCAGTCCCTTACCTTCTCTTTCATTCCTTTCCACTTTCCTTCCCATCCCTTCTCTTCCCATCCATTCCCATCCCTCCACGACCCTCGCATGACCCATCCCACCCATCCCCTTCATCACAGCCTCCCTTCACCATCTTATCTCCCTTTATCAACCTAACTATTGTATGGGTGACGCGTGGGAAGGGAGAGGAAGAGGAAGGGAGAAGGAGGAAGGGAGAGGGAGGGAGGGTTGCTGAATACCACATCATTATTTTTATCTCCCTTCACCCTCCCACGACGACGAAGAGCATCCATAAAACGAAACTACGAAAAGATACGAAAAAGTTAACGAAATAAGACAAGGAAGAGATAGGATGCTGAAGAGTGGATTTTAGAGATAAGAGAAGAACTTGTTGCTTGTTTGGAGGGGACAGCTGCGTGTGTGTGTGTGCGTGTGCGTGTGCGTGTCCAACCTCACCTGTCCTCTGCCGGCGGGACGGATGGCGGCTCAGTGGCCAGGTGATGCTGTTATCTTCGTTTATCTCCCGCGGATGGTTAGATGCTGAAGGCTTATCTGTTAATGTCAGCGAGAGAGAGAGAGAGAGAGAGAGAGAGAGAGAAGAACAAATGGAAAGAAAACAAGGAGGAAAATGAGGAGAGAGAGAGAGGAGGAAAGGATGAAAAGGAGGAATGAGGAAAAGAGAAAGAAGGATATGGAAAAGGAACGGAAGAAAGATAGAATAAAGAAGAAGCGAGAGAGAGAGAGAGAGAGAGAGAGAGTCAGTCAGTCTAAAGAGGAAGAGACGTTGAGAGATAAGAGGGAAGAGGAGAAGACAGACGGAGAGATAAGGGAGGAAACGAGGAGACACGGAGAGAGATTAGAACACACACACACACACACACACACACACACACACACACACACACACACACACACACACACACACACACACACACAAACAAACAAACACACAAACAAACATATCCCCCCCACACACATTATAAAGAGAAGGGGGTTGGATTCTCTCTCAGTGGGTCATCATTTAGCCTAAGTTACCTGCGGCCCTGCACACCTGAGTCTCATTAATCAAGGGGGAGAGGGACGCTTCGACAGGTGAGAGAGGGAAGAGTGGATCGCGTGAGAGGAAAGAAAGGGAGAGGGAGAGTGTGTGAGAACGGAAGTGAATGGGGTGTATCGCACTCACTAATAAAAACAAACAGAAAGAAATGAAAGAGTTTGTAAATCAAGATCTCTGTTGGTAAAGGTATATAGGTCTTGAGGTAAAGGTAATGTTAGAAGCGTAGGTTTTAGTTGCGCGTTGCCTTAGTGCTCATCTCCGACTCACTGCCCCGTCCTTGAGCTTGTTATGGGGGGGTGGACAGAGAAACAGGTATAGAGTAAGAAATGAAAGAGGAAAAGATGAATAAGAGGAAGAGAAGAGGAGGTAACAGGGGGAAACACGGAAGAGATGAAGAGTAGGAAAAGATGATTGATTGACAGGAAGAAAATGCAAGTTGCAGGAGAAAAAGAGAACAGAGGAAAGGGAAGGAGAGATGAATACCAGGAAGAGAAAAAGGACGTGACAGAAGAAAAAGAGAAATGAGGAAAAGAAAGAAAAGATGTACAGAAAAAAAAGAAAAGAGGAAGAGGAAGCGAAGATGATTGACGAGAAGAAACAAAAGAAATAACAAAAAAAGAGAACAAATTGATTAAGAGGAGAAATGAAAGTAAAAACATGACAAAGAATAAAAGAGAACACACACACACACACACACACACACACACACACACACACACACACACACACACACACACACACACACAAAGGCGCCAGCGGTCACGTCGATAACCTGTTCTCTTATTTTAGACGTAAGTGACGCAGAGATGAGAGTCACGTCACTTCACGTCAGTTATTGCACACAAGATTACCTCCATCCTTCCCTCCCTCCCTCCCTCCCTCTTTCTCTTCTTGCATTCTTCTCCTTCTCTCTCTCCCTTTTCCTCCTCCTCTCTTTGTCCTTGTTTCCCTCCCCTCTTTCATCCCTTATTCTTTCCCTTTTCTCCCCTTCCTCATGTCATCTATGTTCACTCCCCTGCATTCTTCTCCCTCCCTCTCCCTTTCCCTCTCTCCGTCTTTGTTTCTCTCTTCATTCTTCCTTCCTTCTTTCCTCTTTCTCCCATCCACGTATGACATATTTCCTTCCCTCCGTTCTTCTCCCTCCCTCTCTCTCACTCTTTCCCTCTTTCCTTCCTTACCTTCCTTCCTTTTTCCCCTTCATCCTCTTCCTCCTTGCATAATCTCCCTGATTTTCCTCCCTCTTTCCCTTCATCCTTTTCCCCCCTTCTCATTTTCCTCCTATCATCCATACTTTTTTCCCTGTTTCCCTCCTTCCCTCTCTTTCCTTCCCTCCACCCTTTCCTCTCCTCCTTCCCTCCACCCCTTCCTCTCTTACCACTTTCCCTCCCTTCCTGCACCCCTCCCGTCCTCTCTCTCTTTCCTACTTTCCTCCCATGATTTTTCTCTCCCTCCAAGCTGTCGACAGTCTTGCACATTCCCTGTCTCCCTTATTCCCTCCTTACCTCCTTCGCCTGGCGCCTTCCTGCTCCTCCTCCTCCTCCTCCTCCTCCTCCTCCTCCTCCTCCTCCTCCCCCGCCACGCCGCAAGTTTGGCACACAATGGACTGTACCGAATTTATCAGGCATAAAAGAGTTAGTACAGAGAGAGCTTGTTGTATTCTCTCTCTCTCTCTCTCTCTCTCTCTCTCTCTCTCTCTCTCTCTCAATGAGAGAGAGAGAGAGAGAGAGAGAGAGAGAGAGAGAGAACTAAAAATAATGAGTTTCCTCCCTTCCCTTTCCTCCCTTCCCTCTCCTTCCCTCCCCTTCCCTCCCTTTCTTCCCCTTCACTCGGTTCTTACGTGTTCAAGTCTTCCCTACGTGAGAGAGAGAGAGAGAGAGAGAGAGAGAGAGAGAGAGAGAGAGAGAGAGAGAGAGAGAGAGAGAGAGAGGAAGGCACGTGCAGAAGACGGGAGAAAGTGGAGAAACAATAGAGGAGGAAGGAAAAGTGAGAGAGAATGGAGGAAACTATCTGCAATGAGAGAGAGAGAGAGAGAGAGAGAGAGAGAGAGAGAAAACAAAGACATACTGACTGACAGATTTAAAAAAGCTAAGAGAAAGAGAAACATTTAAACAAAAGAAAAAAAACAGTAGACAGACAGAGGCGAAAAAAGCAATGAGCCAATCAGTGGGTGACGAAAGACAGCCGAGAGAGAGAGAGAGAGAGAGAGAGAGAGAGAGAGAGAGAGAGAGAGAGAGAGAGCACAGTGCCAATATCACACACACACACACACACACACACACACACACACACACACACACACACACAAAATATCTTAATGTCAAATATTTATAAGGATTTAATTATGCATCACCCCCGCCCCCCTTACTTCCCCCCCCCTCCCCACCCCCTTCTCTCCCCTCTCTTCTTCCTTATCTCCTCTATAGTCAGACTCTCTCTCTCTCTCTCTCTCTCTCTCTCTCTCTCTCTCTCCTACTCTTTTCTCCTCGTCATCATCCTCCTCCTTCTTCCCTCTTTCCTTTCTTCCCCTCCTTTACCTACTTTTGCTTCCTCCCTTTCCTCTTCGCCTTCATTCTTCTTTCCTTCCTTTCCTCCTCCTCCTCCTCCTCCTCCTCCTCCTTCTCATGAACTGAACTCAGGGGATAAACTGTTTAGCCGAAGAGGAAGAAATGCCGACGAAGGGCTGAGGAAGGAGGAGGAGGAGGAGGTAAAAAGAAGGGAAGAGAGGAATAGGAGTAAACAGAATAAAGAGAGGCAGTTTTTATGCTACCACGAAAAGAGAGAGAGAGAGAGAGAGAGTATAACTAGACCGCGCGCGCTTCCGGCAAATCCACAGCGTGATACGTATTTAGGGAGACGATGATTCAGGGTTGTGTTGTGTTGGTGGGGAGAGAGAGAGAGAGAGAGAGAGAGAGAGAGAGAGAGAGAGAGAGAGAGAAAGGCAGACAGACAGACGGAAAATGGATGAAAGGAAAAGAAGAAAAAAAAGTGGATTGAAGAAGAAATGAAGAGAAAAGGTGGAAGAAATTTTAGGAGGAGAAACGGAGAAGTGGAGAAAAATAAGTGATTGTAGGAGAGAGAAAAAGATGTGGAAGAAGGGAGGAAAAGAGTGGAAGACGAGAGAGAGGGAGAGAGGGGGAAGGAGTGAGAGTCGTGAAGGGAAGCACACACACACACACACACACACACACACACACACCGCTTGCCACCACTCTACAAGCAAACACTGGATCACAAAAACAAACACGGCTGGCTCCTGTCTCCCCCCTCCCCCCCTCTCGCCCCCCTCTTCCACCTCCCCCCCAATCTCCAACTCCACCCCTCTTCTCCACATCTGCCTCCCCCTTCCCCTCTATCACTCCAGCCTTCCCTCTCTCCTCTCTCTCCAACCTCCCCTTCCTCCTCCTCCTCCACCCGTCATGTCCAGAGGGGTTAAGGGGAGAAAAAGGGGGGCGTGCTCTCCCCTCACCGCCTTCCCCGAATGTAGAGTTTATTTCCTCACTCATTTATTTTCCTGTTTTTTTTATTTTTTTATATATATATACCGTTCATAAATGACCTCGATTCATTATTAAACCATTTTCTCGCTGTTTATTCACTCGTTCGTTATTTCGACCTTCAGAAGATTCCATTTGTTCATTATTTGTTGCTTTTTTTTCGTGTGTATTTTTTATCACTTTTTTTTTTACATTTCTATATAACCTAGTTCTATAATTACACCATTTTCTGTTTATTTTATTCTTTCGTTCGTCTTTCCACCCTTTAAAAGACGCTATTAGTTCATTATTGTTGACTTTTGACTAATGTATCCATTGATTTCCACTAATTTTCCATTTTTCAGGTTCTTCATTCATTGGTAATTCATTTTCCTGTAGCAAACTCGTTCATTCATCAAGTAACCTATTAGAAGACATCCTTTATTCACTATTACTCAACATCCCATTCACCAATCCATTCATTTTTCCCTATTTTTATCATATTCATCGTCATTATTCATTTCCCCGTTCTAAATCCATTCATCAATAACCCCTTCATGTATAAAAAATAAAACATCACTTTCTTCACCATACATCGATTTGACGCCCATTTATCCGCCCCATTCATTCACCTATTGTTCTCTATATCTATTTTTTTCTCCACTGGGCCCTTAATTAATAGCTTGGACAGGTGTCAGGGGAGATATTACCTGATTAATGACCTTTTGAGACACCCAACACCTTGACACACACAAACACACACACACACACACACTCCTTGCCTCGCCTCCCCTATCACGCCCTGTCGGACCCTGGCAGCTGGTGTTTCTCCCTAGTCAGCCTTGCCTCCCTCCTTCTCCCTGCCTCCCCTGCCGCCTCTCCCCCCCCCCCCTGTCAGCCTCCCCGACTTTATACTCCCCTTCCTTCCCCTTCTTATCACTCCCTCACCCACACCATTTCCGTTCGTCCCTCCACGGCCATTTCATTCACTTTGTATCCCCCTGGTCTCTCTCTCTCTCTCTCTCTCTCTCTCTCTCTCTCTCTCTCTCTCTCTCATCTATCCATACCACCCACTCATTTCCTTCTCCCTTTTTCCCTCCTTTTCCTCCGGCTCCTCACCCCCCTTCTCCTCCCTTCCTCCTCCCGTAGTCCCTTTTCCCTCTCCCTCCTCCTCCTCCTCCTCCTCCTCTAACCCAATCTGACCGTGACCACAGGTAACGAATTTTGTTTAAGTGTAAAATGAATTAAAAGTGACGGACCAGATGTTGTTTTGGGGCGAAATATGAGAGAGAGAGAGAGAGAGAGAGAGAGAGAGAGAGAGAGAGAGAGAGAGAGAGAGAGAGCAAGGGCGGGTGGTAAGGGCGTGGTTCGTAAGAAAATGAAGAAGAACACGAATATGGAATAACTGATCAGGGATGGTCGAGAGAGATTAGAGAGAGAGAGAGAGCGAGAGAGAGAGAGACGGAGCGAATAAACACAAAGGGGATCGAAAATGAAGCGAGACGGAGTGATAATATAGTGTGAGGCAGATTGAACCCTAAGAAACCAATAGAGGAATAGGATCTGAACCTCTTATAGGGAATCGAATGCCACTCCCACGACCCACCCGACCCGCCCGATGCTGTTTTCGTCTTTGTCTCGATTCTCTTGGGTATGAAAGAGTGTTTGTATAGATTCTGCACGCTTGATCTTATTATTATTAGCTTTATTATTATTATTATTATTATTATTATTATTATTTATATTATTTCTACTTTATATATTTTTCTTATAGGCTGAAAATTATATATGAAGAAGTGTTTGTATAAATTCTTCACGCTTGTTATTACTATTATTATCATTACTATTATCATTATTGCTTTTATTTTTGCTATGCATGATTTTGGTAAGCGTAAAAAATATATATAATAAAAAAATATTTCCTCTTGGCACACTCGATTCACATTAAAAATAAAAAAAGGTCACTCACTCACTCACTGGCTCTTTATGCAAATCGAGAGGCGGGCAATTTCACCTGAAAATATTAGAATCAAGGTAAAAGCACTTTGGCGGCAGGTCATTCCTCAACTCATAATAATAATAATAATAATAATAATAATAATAATAATAATAATAATAATAATAACAATAACAATAACTTTCTCTTTTCCTTTCGTCGAGTTAATCTTTTCTTTCAGCTCGTTAGGAAAGGCTGAAAGGGGGAGGGAGGCAAGAGGAAGGAAGGGAGAGATGGCTGGGTAGGGAGAGGAAAAGGGAGGAGGAGGAGAGGAGAGAAAGGTAAGGGAAAGGGAAACAAGGAGTAGAGAAAAGAGTAAGGGAGGGGAGAGGAAGGAAGGTTGAAGGGTAGCAAGGGAAGGGAGGGCAGCTGATAAGGGGAGGAAGGAAATGGAGGGAAGGGGGGCAGGGGGGTCACAACAGGGGTCTGGGAGCACTCAGCGGCCCCTTCCATGTGACCCCAGCGTGACCTGACCTCACTTGTCACGCGGGGCACAGCTGTGAGGAGGAAGTGTGGGAAAACATGGTGAGGGGAAACGAGGGGAGGAGAGAAGGGTGAGGAAGGGGAGCGGTGACGGGAGAGGAAGGCCGGAGGGGAAACAAAGGGAAGAGAGAGGAATGCAGGATAAGGGGAAGGGGAAACGAATGGAAAAGAGTGAGGGGAGAGGAGAGGAAGGAAGGGGAGATGAGACAAAGGGTAGAGGAAAAGTTATGGAAGAGGAATGGTGAGGGGAGATGAAATTGGGAGAAGGGGAAGGGGAAACAAGGGGAAGAGTGAAGGGAGGGGAGAGGAACGAAGGGTAAAAGGAGGGTAAGGGGGTAGGAAGGTAGGAGAGGGGAGACGAAGGGCAAGGGTATGAGAGAGGTAGATAGGGGAAGGCAGGGAAAGGGAGGGGTGAGGGGAGAGGAAGGACGGTAAGAGGAAGGTAGGAGAGGGGAGACAAAGAGCAAGGGTGTGGGAGAGGTAGATAGGGGAAGGTAGGGAAAGGGAGGGGTGAGGGGAGAGGAAGCACGGGTAAAAGGACGGTAAGGGGAGAGGAAGGTAGGAGAGGGGAGACGAAGAGCAAGGGTATGGGAGAGGTAGGTAGGGGAAGGCAGGGAAAAGGAGGGGTGAGGGGAGAGTAAGGACGGTAAGAGGAAGGTAGGAGAGGGGAGACGAAGAGCAAGGGTATGGGAGAGGTAGATAGGGGAAGGTAGGGAAGGGAGGGGTGAGGGGAATGAAGGGGAATGATGTATGGCAGCGAGGGGAGGCAAACACAACGGTCCTGAGTGCCCATTTGTTTGTGCGATAATGGTAGTCAGTTTCCCCTCCTCGCCGCACTCCCCTCCCACATTTTTCCCCTCTACTTATTGCCACTTATCCGCCTTTCTCCTCCTCCTCCTTCAAACCTTCTGCTTCATCACCATCTTCTCTCTCGTCTTCTTATTCGTGTTATTCCTCTTCTTCTTTCTCTCTTTTTTTTTCCGTTATTGATATTAGTTTCTTCATCCTTTTCACTTGTCCGCCTTTCTCCTCCTCCTCCTCCTCCTTCAAACCTTCTGCTTCATCACCATCTTCTCTCTCGTCTTATTCATGTTATTCCTCTTCTTCTTTCTCTCTTTTTTTTTTTTCGTTATTGATATTAGTTTCTTCATCCTTTTCACTTATCCGCCTTTCTCCTCCTCCTTATTCTATCTTGCTTTTTCTCCATCATCTTCTCTTTCGTATTCTTATCCTTCTTTCTCTTTCTTCTTTTTCGTCATTAATATTAGTATCTTCATTTTTTCATTTATCCGCATTTCTCCTCCTCCTTATTCTATCTTGCTTCTTCTTCATCTTCTCTTTCGTATTCTATTTCTTCTTATTCCTGTTCTTCTTTCCCATTCTTCGTTTCCATTATTTTAACTATCTTCATCTTGTCATTTGTTGCCACTTACTTATCCGGCTTTCTCCTCCTCCTCCTCCTCCTCCTCCTCCTTCTTTTACCTCTCTTCTTCACCATCTTTTCTCTCCTCTTCTCTCTGTTCTTATTCCTCTTTCTCATTCTTCTTATCCATCATCATTATAATCTGCATCATCTCTTTCATCTTATTCGTCCTTCTCATTCTTTTTCTCATCATTATCACTGTATTCATCTCCTCCTCCTCTTCCTCCTCCTCCCCCCTCTTCTGTCCCGGCGCCGCGTGATGTAAGGGTTCAAAGAGGGAGAGGAATCAAGGTGTGTTTAGATTCGCCTTTCACCTGACGGATCCTGATTAGCGCTCAAAGATACGAACTTCGAATCCTGGGAGCAAGGAGAAGGAAAAACGTTGATTTCTTCTTCTATATCCGTCAAAAAAATTCTCAGGTCTTTTTTAACTTTTTTTTTCGAATTTGTGATCAGATTGAAAAAAAAAGATATGGTGGACTTTTTTGCTATTTATTTTACTATTTTACTATTTTTTTACTATTTTTGCTATTGTCTTGTTTACTATTTTACTATTTTTTTCTATTTACTATTTTCTGTTTACTGTTTTACTATTTTTCTGTTTATTATTTTACTATTTCTTTCTTTTTCCTTTCTTATTCCTCTTCTATTTACTATTATTCTCTACCTTTTTCCCCTACTTACTATTTTCTATTTACTATTTGACTATTTTTTCTCTACTATTTTACTAATTTCTCTACCTTTTTTATTTCTCCTTTCCCTCTTTTTTTTCTCTTATATTTTAGCCTTTCGTGTTTCTAATCGTAATTTCTTCTTACACACACATCAAAAAACTCCCAAGTCCTTTTTATTATTTTCCTTTTTTTCATAATTTCGTACTTGATAAGATTAAAAAAAGATACGGTGGAACTTTCACTCTGTACCTTCTCTTTTTACTTTTTTAATATAGTCTCGTTTTTCTAATCTTAAAGGTGAATTTTTGGCTAGACGCGGCGGCGACGGCGGCGGGGGTGGGAGAATGACAGGTGGGAGGGAACAGCTGTGGCGAGGAACAGAAGGGAGAGGGCTATGGTAGAGGGGGAGGGAGAGGCAGGTAGAGAGGTAGAGTGAGAGAGAGAGCGAGTGAGGTAGAAAGGAAGGAAGGAAAGAAGGAAGGTAGGAAGTGAACAAGGAAGAGATGAGAGAGTTTGAGAAAAGAAAGATGAGGAGGAGAAGGCAAGTAAAGAGGAAGAGAGAAAGGAAGGAAGGAAAGAAGGAAGGTAGGAAGTGAACAAGGAAGAAATGAGAGAGTTAGGGGAAAGAAAGATGAGGAGGAGAAGAAAGAAGAGGAAGAAATGAGAGAGTTAGGGGAAAGAAAGATGAGGAGGAGAAGGCAAGTAAAGAGGAGGAGAGAAAGGGAAATAGAATGAAAGGAAGGAAGGAATGAAGAGGATGAACAAAAGAGATGAGAGAGTGAGGATATAGAGGAAGAGGTACATATAAGGAGGAGAGGAGAGGAGGAGGAGGTGAAAAAGAAGATGAGAGTGAGGAGGGAGGGAGGAGATGAGAGGTGAGGGAGTATACACAAAAGGGAGAGAAAGTAGGGGGAAGAGGGAAGGAGGAGGAGAAAGGGGGGAAGGGAATAGGTGATGAAAGTAAAAACAATTGTATATAAGGAGGTAGAGGGTGAGAAAAGGATAACAAAGGGAAGAGAAAGGGGGAAGAAGGGGTTGGGTTAGGGAGGATAACGTGAAGGGAGAGGACGAGGAATAAGAAATAGAAAATAAGAAAGAGGGTAAGGGGATGAAGAAGGGGAGGAGGGAGAGAGCGAGAGACAGAGAGAGGGATGGGGAGAAGGGGATTTGATGAAGGCCAGGAGAGAGGAGAGGGGAAGGGGAAGGAATGGGAGGAGGAAGGAAGGGGAGAAGAGGGGGGTTGGGGAAGCGAGTCATGAAAGAGGGAGACCAATTTCCCACGGCTGTCTGGATAATTTCTCAAGGTGTGTGTGTGTGTGTGTGTGTGTGTGTGTGTGTGTGTGTGTGTGTGACTTGCCCTCCCACGCCCACACGCCCACACACACACTCACACGTACCCACAGTCACACACACACATATCAACCTTTTTCTTTTTTTTTCTTTTTCTCCATGGTTGGGATTTGATCTTTCTGCTCTATTTTTCATTTTATTTTTGGGGTGACTCACTTTTTTTTCGTTTCTTTCTATTTCCTTTTTATTTTCTCTTCCTTTATCATACTTTCATTATTTTTCCGCTCCTCGTTTTCTCTCCGTTTTCTTTCTCCATTCGTTTTGGGTTTCTGGCGGTTAAGTTTATTTCTTTTGATGTGTTTTGTTTTGTTTTGAAGTTTGGGGAACGGATTACACACACACACACACACACACACACACACACACACACACACACACACACTCACACACACTAACACACTAGGCAGAAGATAAAAAAATGGTCATCGGTTATCATCTCTCATTCCCCATTTATTCCCATTTTTAGTTATTTCTCATTTTATATATTTCTTCTTCCTTCCTTCTTCCTCTTCCGTACCTGCAAATAAGCTTAAGTCTTACACCAATTACAAAAACACTGCTAATTACCGCCTTATAAGAGAGGGAAGTGACATAATTAGAGTAAATGGATGTCGGATTAGCTCTCACGGTAACTTGAAACCTCTCACGTGCAAGAATTTAAGTTGCAGGAAGAAGGAAATGAAGAAGAAAAAAAGGAAAATAGATTAAGAAAGTTACTTGTTGTCCTGACCTTCCTCTTGTCAGCGCCAAAGTAGAGAGAGGGAGGGAGGGAGAGAAAAAGAGAAGGATGGGAGGAAAGGTGGAGGAGATGAAAAGAGGAAGGCTGATTATATATATGGTGAAGTGTAAGGAAAGAAGACTAAGGGGAAGGGGGTAAAAGGGAGGATGGGGAAGGGAGAATTGGGGGTAGGAGTAGAAAGGAAAAGGATAAGGAAGGGAAAAAGTTGAGGAGTGAAGGGGAAACAGGAAGACAGGAAGGGGAGGATTGATGAAGACCAGGAGAGAGAGAGAGAGAGAGTCACCTTTTTACCTTTCGTCAAGTTGTCACGTGCCGACTAATTAACCGAATGTCACCTGAGGCCAGAAAGGATTGTAAGGTTTTTTTTTTTTTTGTGTGTGTGTGTGTGTGTGTATGTGTGTGTGTGTGTGTGTGTGTGTGTGTGTGTGTGTGTGTGTGTTTGTTTGTCTGTTTGTTTCCTTTGTGCTCGGTAACCCTTTCTTTCTTTCTTTGTCTTTCTTTCTTCCTTGTATTGGATAACCTATTTTTCTTTGTTGGTCTTTTTTTCTTCTTCCCTTTTTCATGTATTTCTTAAACACAAAAGTCACCTAGTCTTCTTCATACCGCTATTTCTCTTTCGTTCTCTCTCTCCCTCCTCTGGTTTCCCTCTCTCCCTCTCTCTCTCTCCCCTTCTCCCTTTCGCTTTCTTTCTCCTTCTATCCGTTTTATCTCCCGTTTTTCTTTTTGCCACTTCGCTACTCTTTCCTCTCCCTCTTTCTCTTCCTCTCTTTCATCTCGTTTCGCATCCTCGCACTCTTTCTGGTTCTGCCTCTGTATCTGTCTGTCGCTCAGTCTGTGTATTTCTTTTTAAGGGTGTCTTTATTTCTGTGACTGTCTGTATGTGTCTGTGTTTTTCATCCTCGGTCTCTCTTTATGGCTGAGTCTGTATGTCTGTCAGTTCTATATGTGTCTTTATCTGGTTGTCTGTCTGTCTATCTGTCCATCTGTTAGTGTGTGTGTGTGTGTGTGTATCTATTTCTCTGGTTGTCTGTCTGTCTGTTTCTGTGTTTCTGGTTGTCATTCAATCTGTCTGTCATTCTATTTGTATCCTTTTGGCAGAGATGAAACTTTTAATTAATAGGAAACAAGATACTGGCAAGAAAATATCAACTTACTAAAGGGAATGAGAATAGAGAAAAATAAATAGAGGAAAATAGGAAGGAAATGAAAGCATAACAGTCACAGCAACCACCATAACCACCACCATCACCACCACTACCACCATCACCATTACCACCACTACCATTACCCCCACCCACCACCACCACCACCTAGACCATAACCCACTACTCACCCCCATTACCCTCCACCTCCACCCCCCCCTTCACCACCCTCACCTCCACCACCACCACCTTCACCCACCCTCACCACCACCAAGACCATAACCCACTACTCACCACCACTACCCTCCACCCCTCCACCACCACCACCACCGCCATCACGCCGCTCGCCACCCCTCGCCTGCCCATTAAACGCTCCATTAAAAAGCGAAAAATTTATGAGCAGCTGCTAACTCGCTCCCTGATCCCTCCTGCAGCGCCGCCGCCAGAACAACACGCGTAATGGTAGTAGTAGTGGTAGTGGTAGTAGCAGTAGTAGTAGTAGTAGTAGTAGTGGTGGTGGTGGTAGTAGTTGTAGTAGTTGTAGTAGTAGTAGTAGTAGTAATAATGATAATAGTAATAATAATAATAATAATAATAATAATAATAATAGTAAAGATGATGGTAATGAGGAAGTCGAAACAGCGGCAGAAGTTAGCGTTGTTGTTGTTTTTGTTGTTGTTTTAGTGTTGGAAGAAGAGAAGGAGGAGTAGGAGTGATAAGAAGAGGAGAAGGAAGAATAGCAGAATGAGGAGGAAGAAGAAGAGGAGAAGAAAGAGATAATCAAGAAAAGGAGGAAAATAACAGAGGGAGAGAACAAAAAGGTGGAGAATGAAACGAGACAGGAGGAGGAAGAGGAGCACGAGGAGGAGGAGGAGGAGGAGGAGGAGGAGGAGGAGGAAGAAGAGGACGAGGAGGAGGGGACAACATGACACCACCATTACAAGTCTCAATTCATTTTTATTCCTGTTATTGCTATTTCCTGATGTCCTCCCCCTCCCCCCTCCCCCCCCTTCCTGCATTGACGGCCTCTCTTTGTGGGGAAGTAAGAGTGAGGGGACGAGAGGGGAGAATAGGGGAGGAAGAGGGGAGGAGGGGAGGGTTAGGACACGTGTGAGGATGTTGTTATAGTACTGTTTACCCCCCCTGACATCCCCCTTATCACCACCATCTCCACCCCTATCACCACCATTATCATCACCACGATATGCAGGCTGTAGGGGAAGGAAGGACTCATCAAATTCACATCCTGTTGTAAATAATGGTAATAAAAAAAGTAATGTATTCTTATTAACTTGGAAATATTAAAGAAACATCATCCCATGTCCCTTAAAGAAACATATTTTGTCCATTTTTCATCCTGTTGCTAAATACGGTACATGGAAAGCCCAATTGCATTCACCTCTTTTTTTCATCAAGCCACGTTCATGCCACAAGGTATGACCCAACACAGGCATATCATACGGGACATAGACTCATTCCATCTCTTGTCCCTCTCTCAGCCAATAACTCAGTGCATTCATTCTCTTCTGTCACACTCATTTTCCTTCTGTCTCCCTCATGTCACGCAAGGAATGACCCTGAGCTTGCATGTTGAACTCACTCCACTGTTTGTCCCTTCCCCTGCCAGTAACCCAATGCCTTTCCCTCCTGTATCAACCCTTCATGCCACTTAAGTAATGACTCAGCACAGGCATATCGTTAGGGAAATCAACACTCCATCTCTTGCCCTTTCTTAGTCAGTTACACATTTTCCTCTGTATCAAACCTTCATGCCACTTAAGTAATGACCCAACACTGGCATAGATTGACCCCATCGTTTGTCCCTTTCCCAGCCATTAACTCAACGCTCTCCCTTCTGTACCAAAACATTCATGCCACACAAGAAATGACCCAGCAGAGGCATATACTCACTCATCTTCTCTCCTTTTCCCAGCCAGTGACTCAACGTTCTCCCTTCTGTACCAAAACATTCATGCCACACACAAGAAATGACCCAACAGAGGCATAAACTCACTCATCTTCTCTCCCTTCCCCAGCCAGTGACTCAACGCATTCCCTTCTGTATCAAACCTTCATGCCACACAAGGAACAACCCAACACAGGCATAGATTGACCCCATCGTTTGTCCCTTTCCCAGCCAGTGACTTAACGCATTCCCTTCTGTATCAAACCTTCATGCCACACAAGGAAAGACTCTACACAGGCACATTGAACTCCTTCCCTCGTTACTCCGTTTTCCTCAGCCGGTAACTCACTGTATCAAGCCTTCACTCCCTACAAGGAATGTCCCCGCACTTGCATGTCTTCAGGGAGATGTGTTAAGCTTTATGGCGGTCAAGGGAGTGCCTGCTGGTCTCATCAAGGCACATTTTCGCCCCGCTAATGCCTCCAATCTCTCCATCTCTCCCCTGAATTACGTCACTCGCTAATTTCTGTCGCGATAAAGAACTTCACTTAGGCCACTGAACTTAGCTGACCGCATTCCTGTACTCACCCCCCCCCCCACACACACACACACTTCGCCTGCACCCCCCTCCCACCCCCTAACCTCCCCCAGCCTCCTGCATGTGGTCCTTCCTATATCCTACGTAGTTTAAGACCAGGAGTTGTTTGTTATTTATCTGAGCTTGTATTCATAATCTTTCTCTCTCTCCCTTGGTCGTGGTCAGCTTCCGAAGTAGAGAAAAAGAAATACAAACGATAGCGATGTAGTGATTGTGTCTTGATATTGGTTGTTATGATGATGTATCTTTACCTCAGTTCACACGTTAGAAAAGCCTCTCGTCGTAGAAGTTATTGTTTTCGTGGACTGTTTTGCGACCCTGTAGTGATAGTTTTAACTGACTTCTGCTTCTTCAACGGGAGCATCACCCTCGAAAGCCTGGTTAATCCTCACTTTGGCCTTGGAGAATAGTCGTAATAGGAGCCCGATACGTGTAAAAATAATGTGAGGCGTTGCAAATCCTTATCCCCAAACCTATTACTACTACTACTACTACTACTACTACTACTACTACTACTACTACTACTATTACTGCTACTACTACTACTATGGGCCCTGGTGTTCTGTGCTAGTGTTCCTGCTTAAATATTTTCCTTTCCGTGACCCGCAAGATTGGCAAGCCCTTTCGTAACCTGAGGAATAGACGGCGTTCTGTTTTGCTGGGTTCGTTCGTTCTATTTTTACCTTTTTTTTTATTTAGACTAGGCGGTTTTTAAAATGAAGAGGAGGAGGAGGAGGAGGAGGATCGGATTCCCTTCAAGATTTGTTTTTCCTCAGTACAAATTATCGTTTTTTTTTCTTTTGTTTTGTTTTCCTTCTGTTTTTAGTTACTCCTGTTGGTCCGCGTGCCAGATAACCATACAAGAAAAATACGCGTTTGTTTACTCTCCAAGCAACAGATACCTCATTATTGTGTTTTTTCTCTCTCTCTCTCTCTCTCTCTCTCTCTCTCTCTCTCTCTCTCTCTCTCTCTCTCTCTCTCTCTCTCTCTCTCTCTCTCTCTCTCTCTCTCCTCGTCATCTTCTTGGGTTTCATTATAATCACAACCTGACTTTTCTTTTCCTTCTCTCACGTTTGGGTTCACCGCTCTCCACAAGCAGTTCATCCTCCTTCTGTTACGCCCTTTTCCTTTATTGCTTTCCCCTCTTTCGTCCACATTTTCTGGTTTCACTCTCCTTCAATCCCCTTCTTCCCCTTCTCTTCCTCTCTCACGTTCGGTTATCCCTCTCCCTACCTTCTCCTTCTCTCCTTATCCTCCCATTCCCTTTTTTTCCCATTCTTTCCCTCTCTTCAGTGCCTGGATATTCGTCTCCCCATCTCCCCCTTCTCCCATCCTCTCCCACTCTCGTTTATCCCTCTCCCCACCTTTTTCCTCTTTTCCCTTCCTCCCACCCCCTCCAGCCCTCATGTCCCCTCACACTCCTCTCCCCTCTTCCCTTCCTTTCCTCTCTCCCACGGCTGGTTATTCCTCCGCCTACCTTTTCTCCGTTTTCCCCTCTTCCCACCCCCTCATATCCCCTCACTCCCCTTCACTTCCATGCCTAGTTAACCCTCACCTCGCCTCCCTGTTTTTCCCTTTTCCCATCCCCCTTTCCCCTCCTACTTCTCTCTCCCTACCTTCTCCCTCTTTCCCCTCTTCCCACCCCCTCCTAGCTTACCTCCCCTCACTCCCCTCACTCCCACGCCCCCAACGTCTGGACAGAAGCGTGGTCAGGGTCTCACGGGCCTCGCCACCGCTGCCATGGTCCAGATGAAGGAATCTGAGGCATCTGTGGTCTATTAGGGCCTTTTGTCACACCCCCGCGGCCACGCCAACGCCTCCCGCACGCCTCGCCACGCCTCCCCTGCCCTCCCTCGTCACCCCGTACTCCTTAGAGGGCGATAAGAAAGTGCTTGTGTCCTCAGTGTCATTCTTTGTCCACGTCAGAAGGTTGCTAAGGGCTTGAGGCTTCGTTTTAAAGGGGTAACCCTATTAAAGTTATGATAGGGTCGTCTTAATGCTTCTCCCTATGTCTTCGTGGGGCGGTAAGGGGGCGCTTGTGTTCCCCTTGTCATTCTTAGCCCCGTCAGAAGGTTGCTAAGGGCTTGAGGGTCGTTTTAAAGGGGTAACGTGATTAAAGCTTTAGAGGGTCGTTTTAATGCCTCTCCCTATGTCTTCCAGTGGCGTTAAGGGGTGTGTGTGTCCTCCTGAGTCACCCTTAACCCATGTCACAAGCCAGCAGAACATTGCTAAGGCCTTGAAGTTACGAAGGACCGTCTTAATGTCTCCCCTATGTCTTTGTGGGGACGATAAGAGGCCTCTATGTCCTCCCAAGTCACCCTTAACCCGTGTCACAAGGCCGCGAAAGGTCACTAAGGGGTTCGGTTTGAGGGGTAACTTGTCGATTCACGGGTCGCTTGTCTTAATGCCCCTTCCTCCCGGCGTGGTGAGGTAGTGTTATGTTGTGTCGGGGGGAGGATCAAGGGAGGAGGTGAGGAGACTGAGGTTCCCCGGCTCCTCCGTCCTTATTTGTTGGCGGGAAATTTGAGGCGGAAGATATTGCATTAGTGTTGGGGGAGACGCTTGGCTGTTCTCGTGTTCTTGTGTTGCTGTTGTGTTGTTCAGCTGTCTCGTTATTTTGATGTGGCTGTTTCCGTCTTCCTGTCTCCACCGTCTCTTCTTCCCTCTCTCTTGTTCTCTCTCTTCTTCCTCTTCTCCACCTTCTCTGTCTACGCTTTTTTGTGTTCTATGTTGTTGTGTTGTGTTATTGTTGTTGTGTTGTTCAGCTGTCTCGTTGTTTTGATGTGGCTGTTTCCGTCTTCCTGTCTCTACCGTCTCTTCTTCCCTCTTGTTCTCTCTCTTCTCCACCTTCTCTGTCTCCGCTTGGTTGTGTTCTATGTTGTTGTGTTGCTGTGTTCTTGTTGTGTTGTTCAGCTGATTCTTTAGTTCATTGTGTCTGTTCTCGTCCCCTATTTCTCTGTCTCTTTCTTATTCTCTTTCTTCTTTTCTCTTCCTCCTCCTCGTATTCAAGACATTAGTATGATGGGTAAGGCCGCTCCCTCCGTCCTTGACTTTCTTATGGTTTTCTCTCGGTTTCCCTCCAATTTCTTCCTCCTCGCGCCCCTGTTCCTTCCTCCCCTCCGCTGTCCACTGCCATAAAATGTGAGAGGTCAGGAAAGGCGAGGAGGAGGAGGAGGAGGAGGAGGAATCTCTTCACTATTGTTGGCGTGGATAGAGGCAGGGTAAGAGAGAGAGAGAGAGAGAGAGAGAGAGAGAGAGAGAGAGAGAGAGAGAGAGAGAATCATGAGCCCCGAGGAAGGGAAACCATTGCCCCGCGTCAGGTTGTCCTCCCACGCCGCTGCATTCCCGTCTTTATGGCCGCGGCGGCAGCTTTACGACGTGTTGAGTGGCGGTCTGCGTGCCCCGCCCTGCCCCGCCAGAGCCTCGAGGCCTGGCGGGGTGTTCATCGCGCGGCCAGCCTGCGAGCGGCGCTGGCGGGGGTGTGAGCGGCGGGGGGCCTCGCCGCGGCGCCCACTTCCGGCAGGCGAGACAGTGAAGGCCGCCAGACCCTCCCTGCACCTGCGCCACCCCGCCCCGCCCCGCCCCGCCCCGCTCTGCGCCCGCACCACCCTAATTCTCGTCGCCTCAAAATACCCGGCGGGAGCAGCGTCGCGACACACACACACACACACACACACACACACACACACACACACACACACACACGTGCAGGCACCGTCGCGACGAACACTAATAAGTTACTCCGCCGTATCGAATTGCGGATGTCTCGGCCTGCGGCGGAGGTGACGGCGGCTCAGGTGACGGGCGGCAGCGGCGGCTCCGTCACCCGTCCCCGCCGAGGGTGACAGAGACGCAGCGTGCCGCTCACTCACGTTGTCTGAGGGCCGCGCCGCCCCGCCCCCCCTCCCGCCGGGCACGCAGACACTGGCGGCATTGCTTCACATATTTCCTCATCGCATCCAAGCCTGAAGCCCACGTTCCCAGGCGTCGCTTTTTGCCGGGGCTGTTGGATGCCGTGACTGGCTGGCGGGAGCTGCTAACCCATGGCCCAGCACCTCACCCTAGGACGTCAGTACTCAGCTGGTCCCCCGCGTGGCCCGGGTGGGTGTGCGGGCGCTGGGCGGCGCCTAAGGACAAACAAGCAGTGTTGGTCGTCCACGCCTCGCCAGCTGCCTACACTGCCGTCCTGTTGGCTCTTCTTGTTCGCCCGTCTGCTCCTCTCGTCTCACGGCCCCGCCTCCCTCGCCTCCGCATTTGCTTTACTCTTTTTCCTCTGCCACGTTCGCCTTTCATCTGCGGGGGCGACGTCTTCCCTGCCTTGGCTCGGGGCTTATCTAGGGACAACGTATGGGGTCTTGTGTGTGTGTGTGTGTGTGTGTGTGTGTGTGTGTGTGTGTGTCTGTGTGTGTGTGTAGCTTCACCCATCCGGCGTAACACAGTATACCATAGGCCGCTGCTGATACACGAAACAGCGGCGCGGAGAGGATGAAGGCAGCTCGTGTTTCATGCTAGGGGCGAGGCGTCGGGCGCCGGCTGAGTAGGCGGAGGGGAGGCTTAGGCTCAAAACAAAAGGAAGATGGAGTTGAGTGAGGAGGACTTCAAGTGATGGAGGAGGAGTGGCCTAAAAGACGCCACTCTATCCCCCCCACTCCCCACGACGGGCTTGGGGAAGAAAGGGAAGAAGATACGACGGCGGGGCGCTCCTGAAGGGGGAGGAGAAGATGGAGGAGGAGTTGTGATGAAGGGAGTCGGAAGGGATTAAGTTCTCCACACTGTTTGAAGTTGTCATTGAAGATGTCGATGAAGAGGGAAGGGCGAGGATGAGGGTCCATAGAGAGGCAGGAAAGAAGAGAGAGAGAGAGAGAGAGGGTGAATAATAAAACAGAGTAAGGAGTAAAAGAGACACAGAGAGAGAAAGGTAGAGAGAGGGAGCGCAAGGAAATACAATAAAGCAGAGAGAGAGAGAGAGAGAGAGAGAGAAGGAAGGAATGCGGCCACACACACACACAGAGAGAGAGAAGTATTGATAAGCTTTGAGTGACGAGAGAGAGAAACGAACGGCGGCCGGTTGACAGATGGCGGAGAGGGAGAGATGCTGATAGGAGAGAGAGAGAGAGAGAGAGAGAGAGAGAGAGAGAGAGAGAGAACTGAGGCTGGGGATGTGATGTTATTTAAATGACAATCAAACACACACACACACACACACACATATGCAATCGCACTTCCACGCCCTCTCTCTCTCTCTCTCTCTCTCTCTCTCTCTCTCTCTCTCGCCGTGTGTGGAGTGCTGTGCAGTATTTTATTTTTTTATTTTTTTTTTTTATTAATGCGTGTGTTGTTTTCACGGCAGCGAATTTAACTTTTTACATATGCATCGCTGGCTTTATTAATCGTGGACACCGCCGCGCGTTCACACACACCACCACCACCACCACCACTACTACAAACACTTTTAAAATCACCATAATCACCACTGCCACCACAACCACCTCCACCACCACCACCATCAACACCACCACCACCACTACAAACACTTTTAAAATCACCATAATTACCACTGCCACCACAACCACCTCCACCACCACCACCATCACCACCATCACCACTACTACAAACACTTTTAAAATCACCATAATCACCACTGCCACCACAACCACCTCCACCACCACCACCATCAACACCACCACCACCACCGCTACTTCAACACCTACCCTCACCACCACCACTACTACAAACACTTTTAAAATCACCATGATCACCACTGGCACCACAACCACCACCACCACCATTACTACAAACTCTTTTAAAATCACCATAATCAAATACCACCACCGCTACCACTGTGCTTCCTACGATTGTGGGCTGACAAGTTCATAGACTGACTAAGAAAGGTTTTTTTTTTGTGTGTGTATTTTTTTACGTTAAAGGAAGCAGCTCAAGGGCAAAAAAAAAAGATAATAATGAGAAAAAAAGCCTAATATTCATTGCCACTATAAAAAAAGAGCTTAGAAGGGTGGCCAGAAGAGAGGTCAGTTTCGTGATGGTAGAGTGATGGAATTTGATATGCATAAAGTTTAGTTCTTCTTACTAATGACGGGGTTGTTTCTTTCCAGGTAAGCCCTCGTGTCTGATGGTCAAAAGGAGACTTCGAATGTGAGTAGTATCGAGTCCTCTTGAATGTGATTAAAGTACAGCCGTCATCATCACTACTACTACTACTACTACTACTGCTACTACTATTACTATTATAATTATCACCATCATTATTACAACTACTATCTTCACCAACTTACCCCAACTTACCTAACTTACCTTACCTAACCTTACCTAACCTAACTTACCTAACCTTACCTAACCTAACCTAACCTAACCTAACTTACCTAACCTAACTTACCTAACCTAACCTAACCTAACCTACCTACCTACCCACCGACCTTCCCTTCCTCTATATCTACCTTTCCTCATTTGGTCCCCTTACCTACATAACCTACCTACATACATACCTTCCTTTCCTCCCTGCCTATCTACCTTTTCTCACCTCCCCTTTTCTCTCCAGCAAAAAAAAAGACAAAAGAGTGAGAAGGTGAGGGTAAGAGTGAACGAGTGAGTAAGTGAAGGGGTGAGGAAGGAAAGTGGAGTGAGGAGGTGAATGTAATTAAAGGGGGGATGAGTGAGGGGGTGAATAGGTGAAGGGAGGAACCGGGGGGTGGGAGAAAGGGGTGAGAAGGAGTGAAGAGGTGAGTGTAGGTGAAGGGAAAAGAACCAAAGGGGAGGAGCTGAGGGGGGGGGGGGTCGGGGTATGGGGGACCAAAAATAGTTCTCCCATTAAAGAAAAAAAGAAAATAACGTGATTCGACGGTAGAAAAGCTTTGCGAGTGAAGTGTCGAGAGTGTGATTCAGTCTGGCCTCTCTCCCAGAACATTTTAATGGGATTGCCCAAAGTGTTCGAGGGAGAGAGAGAGAGAGAGAGAGAGAGAGAGAGAGAGAGAGAGAGAGGAGAGGAGAGGAGAGGAGAGAGAGAGAGAGAGAGAGAGAGAGAGAGAGAGAGAGAGAGAGATGGAAATTAGGTTCTATATATGTAAAAAGATTATCCAGGTTGAGAAAGACTTTATGAAGGACCAGAGTGCAACGATGAAGCGGAGAAGGAGGAGGAGAAAAAAGAGAAGGAGGAGAAGGGGAGACCAAAAACAGGCTTGAATTTTATATAAGTCATAACGAAAATCCAAAATAAAATCCTGAATACATAGAATAGAGAGTACTAAAGTGGGGATAGAGAGATACAGAGAAAAAAGAGAGATTAAGAGACATGGAAAGTGAAAGAGGATCAGGAACAGGAAGAGAGGATAGAGGAGTAATTGAGAGAGAGAAAAAAGAGCAGAGAAAGAGGAGAGAGGAGGACTAGAAATCACGAGAGAGTAAAGAGGAGGAATAGGAGGAGGAGGAGGTAAGGAAAGAGGACATACACAGGAGGAAATATATAAAAAGAAGAGGAGGAGATGGACAGAAAGAGAAAGAGAGAAAAAGTAAAAGTAATCACCAAAAAAGAAAGAGAGAGGATCGGAAGACAAAGAGTAAAGAAAAGAGAAATATGAGCCGGAAGAAATGAGAAAAGAGAGAAAGTAGAGGAGAAAGATAGAGAGTGGAAGAGAAACAGACACCAAAAAAGAGAGAGCTAAAGAGGATGAGAAGGGAGAGAGGGAAGAGAGGAAGAGGAGGACGCAGGAGGAGAAGAGGAGAGGAGAAGGAACCAGAAGAGAAAGAGGGAAAACGGAAATCAAAAGAGAGAGAGAGAGAGAGGCAAGAGAAACAGAGAGAGCAGGAGGGAGGGAAACACGGGATCGGGGGTCGAAGGAGGGACCGGGAGAGAGGTGGGGGGGGGGGGTACGGGGGGCTCAAATTTTGGCAAGTAAAGTTCGGCGCTCAATTACAAAACTCGCACGCGTTGGATTTGGCCTCCGGGATTAACGCTTCAACTAATGGACCTAGTGACGCTAAATCCTAAACCTCCTGAATATTAATCCGCCCTCGCTTGTATCCCGGGCTTTCACAGGTTAAAATTGAGTGGCTGCTGACGATACGAAGAGCTTTAGCGCGGCGCTGCTGGGGGCGACGGGACACCTGTGTTATCTCGCGCAGGTAAGCTGATTAAAGGTAGCGGCGGCGGCGGCGTTGATGGAGTCGGAAAGGTAGATACAGGTAGGTAGGTAGGGGGGAAGGGGAGGGAGGGGGGGAGTGGTAGGTAGGTAGGTAGATAGGTTGGTGGAGTAGGGGGTTAAGGGAGGGTGTGTGTGTGTGTGTGTGTGCGTGTGTTTGTGTGTTGTTGTTTTCCTTTCCTCTTCTCCTTTTCCTTCCCAGCGTGTCCTGTTTTCCTGTTTATGCTTATTCTCTCCTCCTCCTCCTCCTCCTCCTCCTCCTCCTCCTCCTCCCTCATCATCCTTCCCTCCCTCCCTCCCTCCTTCACTCTCTCCCTCATCTTATTATTCCATTTCCTCTCTCTCTCTCTCTCTCTCTCTCTCTCTCTCTCTCTCTCTCTC
>NC_066541.1:15549958-15592458 GCF_024679095.1 Eriocheir sinensis | reverse complement strand
CCTCAACCCTTCTGCCTTCCTCCCTTCTTTCATCTCCCTGCCTCTTCCTGTACCATATAACCCTTTTCCCTTTCCCCCTTCTTCCCCTGTCAATCTTCAAGCCTCTCACTGTATAATACAACCCTTTCCCTTTCTCCCTTCTTCCCCTGTCGATCTTCAAGCCTCTCCCTGCCGCTCCATTGCCCCTTAACCCTTCCTCTTTTTTCCCTTCCCTGTCGATCTTCAAGCCTTTCCCTGTTTTTCCCCATACAATATAACCCTTCTCCCTTTCTCCCTCTTTCCCTGTCAATCTCAATGTCTTTCCTGTTTCTCCCTTACTCCTTTTCTTTCTCAATTTTCCCTTCATCCCCAGACGATCTTCTTGTCTCTCTCTGCCACTCCCTCTGCCCGTCTTCCTATTTTCTGGTGCTCTTCCTCCTTCGATCTTCCTCTGTTTTATCACCTACTCTCCTCTTACCCTTTACTGCACTCTTTGTTTCTCTTCACTTCTATTCCTTTCAGCTGTCTTCATCTTCTCTTCGTTACCTTTTAACTCCCATTTATGTTTCCTGTTTCTCATTTTGTTCACACTCGTCATATTCTTTCCTCCATCTCTAACATGCTACCCAGTTTTCTTTTTTTTTTTCTTGTCTTATTTTCCTTCTTCCCTCGATATTTTCATCCTCGCTCCTTCCCTCCCTCCTTCCCTTTCTTCATCTTCTTCCTCCTCCTCTTCCTCCTCCTCACACCTGCGCTCAACGTCGCACCTGCCACCCAACCAAACTTACGATGAGGCAGAAGGAAGGAAACCAAAAGAAAAAAAAATGAGGAAGAGGAAAACGAAAAGGGAAAAATGAGGAAAAAATGAAAAATAAGAAAAATATAGCGGCGAGTATTGAATGGCGTCTTCTAATTAATGGTCGGGAAATAAATGGAAACAAATGAAGGGAGAGGAAAGTAAAAGTTTTGGAATTTTTTATTTTTTTTTTATTTTTTATTTTTTAGGAGTGGTTCAAGAAAGGAGTGTTTTTTGGGGGGATGAGGAGGTGGGGGGCAGAGAGAGAGAGAGAGAGAGAGAGGGGGGGGGGGTTGCTGGGGACCTCCTGATGTGGTGCTTCGACATGTTATCACAAGTCCAGACATGAATTTTTAACGTGGAAATTTGAGATTGACTTGAGGAGGAGGAGAAGGACGCGGATAGGGAAAAGAAGTCAGGAAGTACGTTTAGAGGAAGAGGAAGAGGAAGAGGAAAAGAAGAAACGGAGGGAGGAAGAATACTGGAAGAAATAGGAGAAGGATGAGGAAGAGGAAGGAAGGAAAGAGAAAAGGTGAATAGAATGGATAACTAAGATTTTTGAGGAAGGAAGAAAAAGATGATAGGCAGATAGTAAGAAGGATAACTACCTAGAATGGATAGCTAAAGGATTAAAAGATACAGAGATAGGGATAGGTAGATAGAAAGAAGAATAACTACAACGAATAGATAAGGAACTGAAGGAGAAGGCGAAGGAGAAGATGGAGGAAGAGGAAAGGCAAAATAAGGAAAAAGGAGGAAACGGAGACGCAAGAAACTAACTCCCGGCAAAGCAAGAAAAAAGTCGTGGAATCTGCGGCCCTTCCCGATGAGTCCTTTGAGCGCACGCGGCCCATCAGGAGACTTTAAATGAGCCGCGATATTTTTGTTGAAGACTTTCCCGAGACAATCATAAAGGCGGATCAGGCAGCGGCGACCCCGGCCAGACAGACAGAGAGACAGACAGACAGACAGATACATATATAGATAGATAGACGGACAGATAGGTAGATAGTGAAAGGAGAATAGATTATAGAGATAGCGAGATGGGTACACAGATAGATAGTTAGATTAGGGGTTGATAAATAAATAAGTAGGCTTCGTATTTAGACTCATAGACCGTTAAGAGTAAATAGAAAGATAGATAAACAGATAGATAGAATAGATAGGAAGATAGGAAGGTTAGGAAGATAGTTTCAAATGATAGAAAGATAGATAAATGTGAAGGTAGACCAACCCCATCAACCCTCTCTCCCTCCCCCTCCCCGCTCCTCAACCCCCCCAGATCACCCCGTCTCCTCATTCCTTTTAACCGCGAATCGTGACTTGAAAAAAATATATATAAAGAATCACCGTAGAACATACCCAGAACAGAAGTCAAGCCTCTCTAAATAAGGTACAATCTACGGCGACAAAGTGACAGACTGATACTATACCAAGAACGTGAAAATGAATACGAGAGAGAAACACTTGACACACACAAACACAGACATATACACACAAACACAAAAAGGGCATAGTGTCTGAGCCTGTTTGTGGCGGGCGTGGACCCAAGCAAGAGATTCGATACACCACAGCTAAACCACGCACCGACCTCGACTCTCACCCCCTCTCCCTCTCCCTGTCTCTCCCTCTCCCTCCCGCCATCAGTAGTGTGGGAAGCGATGGTGACGAGATGGTGTTCATGGTTAACTTGTCTGGGCAGGGAAGTGTCTTGATGGTGGTTATGGTGGCTTTGAGGCGACGTAGGAGAGATATGTTGTGCCTCTGATGATGTAATGTGTTAGAAACGAGGGCGACAATAGTTTGAGGTAGAAAAAGCTATACAGAAGAAGAGATGATTAGTTTGATGTATGAGAAACGAAGGGATAGGGATGTTTTAGGGCAGAAAATGCTGTACAGGAGAAAAGAAAGTTAGTAAACGTAGATAAAAATTAGAGAATCATATTTAGGGGCAGACAGAGGAATGCAAAACAAAAGAAAGTTAGTTTAAATGTATCAAAACAAAGACGATGAAGCTAAACGGTAAATAAAGAAGAATAGAGCAAGAGAATGAGAAAGAAAAGGTTACTTATGTGGGTTTAGAGTGGAGTAAATAACCGGATAAATAAAGGAAAGAGTGGAGAATACAAAACGGAAACTGATAGAGAAACGTTAGAGATTTAGGAGAGAGGAGGAACAAGGGAATATACACCCTTTCCAACTTTCAATCAAGCAGACTCGTTCCCAACATGTCCTAACCGAGGCCTGAAGTGGAGGTAACAGACAGAACACATAAATATTCCTCAGTTACCCCTCCCAACAGTTCATAAGCGACATCTCTCTCTTTCTCTCCCTTTCTCTCGCCTCCCCTCTAACCTCCCCTCTCCCCTTGGTATACTGATGGCTGCTCCGTTTCTCTCTTCCTCTTCTCTCCCTGTTATCTCTTTCCCGCTTCTCTTTTTCTCTATTCTCTCTTTCTTTTTTTTTTTCTTTTTCTTTTTTTTTCATTTTTTTTTTCATGGTTTGCTGGTAAGTGTTTGGGTTCTCTCTCTCTCTCTCTCTCTCTCTCTCTCTCTCTCTCTCTCTCTCTCTCTCTCTCTCTCTCTCTCTCTCTCTCTCTCTCTCTCTCTCTCTCTCTCTCTCTCTCTCTCTCTCTCTCTCTCTCTCTCTCTCTTTTCCTTGCTAGTGACAGGCCTCCTCCTCTCTTCCTCCTCCTCCTCCTCCTCCTCCTCCTTTCCCCTTGCTTCTCTTATTTACCTTCTCCTCTCTTATATCTTCCCCCTCCTCCTCCTCCTCCTCCTCCTCCCTTGGTAGTGACAGGCACTTTCTTCTCCCGATCCTCTTCCTCCTCCTCCTTCTCCTCTTCGCCTTTTCCCTCCTTTTTTCTTTTCCATCTTCTCCCTTCTTCCTCGACAAAAAATGTCCTTCCTATCTACCTATCATTCTCCCTATCTCTTATTTCTCTCAACTTCTCTACTCCCGATTTTCTTTACCTCCTTTGTCTCCCCTCCTATCACTCTCCCTCTCCCTCTCTCCCTCTCTCTCCCCACGGACTGATATGGGAGGGAAATGGGTGTCCGTTACTGTATATATTACCAAGGCAATGTTCATCTTCCTTTTTCCATGTTTTTTGGTTCACCTGTAAGATTAGACGACAGGTGAGCGTGTGAAAAGTAACAGGTAACGGAGGAGGAGGAGGAGAAGAAGAAGGAGGAGGAAGAGGAAGAAGAGGAGGGCTTGATATGTAGCAGAAACCATTAGCACCGTTTTTTTTTTTTTTTTTTTTTTTTTGTGTGTGTGTGTTCGTTCGTTCGTTCGTTCCCGTTTTCTCACCCTACTGTAATTCTATCAGCTTCGTGGTCACCCTCTCTTCATCATATTCTCTCTCTCTCTCTCTCTCTCTCTCTCTCTCTCTCTCTCTCTCTCTCTCTCTCTCTCTCTCTCTCTCTCTCTCTCTCTCTCTCTCTCTTCCCCTCGTCCCCTTCCTGTCCTGTCTTTCATCTGTCACTGATTATTGCTTTTCGTTACGCGTTCGTCTGTCTGTTTAATTACCGCCCACCTGAGAGAGACAGGTGCGAGGGGCTCTGTTCCGGATGCTGTTTGTTTTCCTGTTTTTTCTTTCATTTCTTTGTTTTCTTTGTTCGTTTTCTTTTCTTTGTTGAGCTGTTGTTGAGGGATGATTTTGATTGGTTTGGGTGGTTGTTTTCTTTGTTTTCTTGTTTTTTGTCTTTTGTTTTGTTCTTTTGTTTTAATCGCTATCTTTTTACCTTATCTTGTTTTACTTAATTTAATCTCACCTTACCTTACCTTTCCTTACCTTACCTTACCGTACCTTACCTTACCTAACGCTACCTTACTTTACCTAAACTTACCTGGATTTCCCTTACCTAACCTGTTATTGTAATGCGATTTACTCCATTTACACCCCCTCTATTCCTCTCTCTCTTCCTTGCGTGTATCACTAGATGGGGGAAGATTGATTGGTCACGGAAGGACTGGAAGGGAAAAAAATAAGGGAGGGAGGAAACTGCGTAGGAGGGAAAACATTCTCCCAAACATTCCTCCACTTGAGAAGAATGACTTGGGGAGGAATTTCAGTAGATGACTTTTCTCTCCTCCTCCTCCTCCCTACCGCACGCTTCCCTTCCCTTCCCCTCTGTGTATATATTTTCCCCTCGTCCACAATTCGCTACTCAATCACTAATTTATTCGCCTCTCTGTCCTGTTTCCCCCTCATAAGAAATTCCTACTTCCCTTTCATGTGAGTCTCTCCCCTCACACTCTTTTTTCCCTCTCTTTCCCTCTTTAGTCTGTTTGTTACCTATCCTCCCTCCCTTCCCTCCCTCTCCTCCTCTGTCTCTCTCTCTATCTTCCCTCGTCTTTCTCTCCTCCTCTCCCTTCAGTCTTCTTCCTCCTCTTTAAATTGTTTGTTACGTTTCATCACCCTCTCCCCTCTCCCCTCTCTCCTCCTCTTCTTTCCTCTTCTTTCCTCTTCCTCTCCCTTCCATTCCCTTTCATTCCTCTCTTCCTCCTCCTTACATCTTTCCAGTATCCTTCTCTCCTTGTCCCATCTTTCCCCCTCTTTCTTCCTCTTCTTTTCCCTTCCATTCCCTTTCATTCCTCTCTTCCTCCTCCTTACATCTTTCCAGTATCCTTCTCTCCTTGTCCCACCTTTCCTCCTCTTTCTTCCTCTTCCTTTCCCTTCCATTCCCTTCCATTCCTCTCTTCCTCCTCCTTACATCTTTCCAGTATCCTCCTCTCCTTGTCCGACCTTTTCCCCTTCCTTCCTCCTCTTCCTTTCCTGCAACCCTCAACTCCCCTCTTACTCTCCCTTTCTTCTACCCTTCTACCCTTTCCTCCTTGGACTGTTTTGTAGCTGTCATCCCTTCCCCTTCAGCCCTCCATTCCCTTTTCCCTTCCATCCCTACCTTCATCCCCTTCTCTCACCCTTCTTCCCTTCCTCCCTCTCCTTCCTTCCCTTCCCCTTCCTCTTTCTCTCGCTCCCTATACCCATGCCCTTCCCCCCTTCCCTCCTCCCTAATGACCGTCAGTACTTGGGCGTCGCGACAGGCGTGCGGGAGGCTGTAAACACGTCAGGCGGCACCGCGGATCACCGAGGCTTGGCACTGTCTCCGTCAGGGCCTCGTTATGACACCCCCGCCCCCCTACGACCCCCTCCCCCTCCCCCAACACCCCCTCCTGATCGTCGCCTCACCCCTCACCCTCTGCCCCTGCTCCTCCTCCTCCTCCTCCTCCTCCTTCTCCTCTTCCTCCAACAGTCAGTGCCAAGCGGGTGACAATGAAGCAAGGGCCAGTGTTAGATTGTGTGTGCGTGCGTGTATATGTGTATGTGTGTGTGTGTGTGTGTGTGTGTGTGTGTCTGGCTGACGTCACCCGCCATATTGTTTTGTTCCCATCACTCTCTCTCTCTCTCTCTCTCTCTCTCTCTCTCTCTCTCTCTCTCTCTCTCTCTCTCTCTCTCTGGCATCGTGGTTGGGGTGTTCTGTTACCTGCTTCTGGCGCTGGCACTCTCTCTCTCTCTCTCTCTCTCTCTCTCTCTCTCTCTCTCTCTCTCTCTCTCTCTCTCTCTCTCTCTCTCTCTCTCTCTCTCTCTCTCTCTCTCTCTCTCTCTCTCTCTCTCTCTCTCTCTCTCTCTCTCTCTCTCTCTCTCTCTCTCGCTTCTGGCACTTCCGTCTGAGGAGAGGCAAGACTCGGGTTGACCTTGTTGTTGTTGTTGTTGTTTTCTTGTGGTTCTCCTTGGCCTGTGTTCTCCGGGTCTTATGTTTTCTTTTTTTATTGTCTCGCTTTTGTCTTCTTTGTTGTGTTGTGTCGCGAGTGTTTATTGCCGCGGAGATGAAAGGCTTGGAGATTGTGGGATTTTCTTCTTCTGTTTTCTATTGTTTTCTTTTTTTTCTCTTTTCTTTCCTTTTTTATCTCTTTTTTTTGTTTGTTTTTCTTTTGTCATTTTTTTGCTCTTCTTGTTTTCCTTCTTCTCTTTTTTGTTTTGCTTTTTTTCTTTTCTTTTTCGTGTTTTTTCTCCTTTTTTTCTTTTGTTTTTCTTCTTTTCCCGTTTCTTTTTGTTTTTTGCTTTTTTCTCTTTTTTCCTTCTTTTTATCCTCTTTTGCTTCCTTTTTTTCTCTTCTCATGTTTTCCTTTATTTCTCCTCTTTTGTTTTCCTTTTCTTCTCTTTTGTTTTCCTCTTGTTTTGTTTTCCTTTTTTTCTCTTGCCTTTTATTTTCCTATTTTCTCTTATTTTATATTCCTTTTCTTCTTTTTTGTTTTCCTCTCTTATTTTGTTTTCCTTTTATTCCTCTTTCCTCTTTCCCTTTTGTTTTCCTGTTTTCTCTTATTTTATTTTCCTTTTCTTTCTCTCTCTCTCTCTCTCTCTCTCTCTCTCTCTCTCTCTCTCTCTCTCTCTCTCTCTCTCTCTCTCTCTCTCTCTCTCTCTCTCTCTCTCTCTCTCTCTCTCTTTTACCTGGAAGATGGATGGACCTCCTCTGCACACCTCAGAGCCTTCCTTCCTTCCCCCCATATCTCTTTCTCTCCCTCTCTCTTCCCTCCCTCTCTCCTCCCCTTTCCCTCCATTCCATTAGCACCTCTTATCTTTTATCTCCCTCCCCTTACACACACACACACACACACACACACACACACACACACAACTAGGAACCAAGCAAGTTAGATAATTAATTATAGTTTGATACAAGAATATGCTACTCCCCTTGTGTGTGTGTGTGTGTGTGTGTGTGTGTGAGGGACATCGCCAGCGGGCCGCAAGCAGAGTAAGCAGCGGGAGATGAGTTTCCAAGCCGTTTCGTAACTTGCTATCACGGCTTGGTTCTCGGAGCAAACTTACCTACCTCGCCTCTCTGCTACACTTCTGCCTCCTCCTCCTCCTCCTCTTCCTCTCCATCATCTCCTTATCTCCATCTTCCTGTCCTTCATAATCTTCTTCCAGGCCTCTAACTCTTTATTTTCTCCACTTTCTCACTCATCCACTTCTTTTTATCTTCATTTTCCATCTTCCTCTCTGTCTTTCCTTTATTTTGTTGTTTTTTCTCTCCACTTTTCCATTCTTACAATCTTCCATTCCCTCCTTCTTCCATTTTTCCTCTTCTCTCTTCCACCCCGATTCCCACTCACACTTTTCCTCCTTTCTCCACTTCTAACCCCTTCCCATTTCCTTTCCATCTCTCCATTTCTCCATTCTTCCAAGCCTCGTCTCTCCCTCCTTTCCTCCATGTTCCTCCTCTCTCCACTGCTTTTTTTTTATTTCCATCCTCTTGTTCCTCCATCCATTACAGCTGACCCCTCCCTTTTTCCCTATCTTTTTCCCTCCCTTTTCCCTCTTTCCCCCTTCCTTTTTTCCTCCAGTTGCCTCCTAGCTCCACCTCCCTGTATTTCCGGCCTCTCCATACCTCCATATAAATCCCAAATCTGACCTCTCACCCTTTTTCCCTCCCTCTCCTCCCTCCCTTTCCTCCTCCCTATATTTTCCCCCTCTCTCAACTCCACCCTTATTTCCATCGTCTGTCTGTTACTCTATTCCCTACAGCTGACTCCTCTCCATTTTTCCTCCTTTTCCCCTCTCCTCCCTTTTCTCCCTTTCCTCCCTTTTCCTCCCTTCCCTCCTTTTCTTCTCCCCTTTTCCTCCACCCATATTATTTTCCAGCGTCTCTCTTCTTCTGTACCATATAGCTGACCTCTCTCCCCTTTTCCTCCCATACTCTCTTCTCCCTCCCTTCCCTCTCTCCCTCCCTCCCTTTTTCCTCCCCTCGGGCGTGAATATGCATGGAGAAAATTCCTGACGCGCGGCGCAAAACTTCATAATGAAAGTTTTGTGATGACCCGAAAAAAATGTTGATTATTAAGGCCGCGCGATTTAGATTGAAATTATTAAAGAAAAAAAGCATCACAACAGCAGCGGCCGCCCCCAAGGTGTTAATTTGCGTCCACCTCTTGTGATGACTGTCTCTTTCATGTTGTATACCTGTACCCCCCCCCCCCCTCTCCTCTCCCTCCTACTCCTGCTGCCCCGTCCCTCCCTCCTCCTTGCCTTACAGATCTAACTTAACTTTATCTAATCTAAGCTGACCTAACCTAATTTTACCTTACATAATCTTTTCCTAATCTTACTTATTTTACCCAAGCTAACCTGACTTACTTTACTTTAATCTTTACCTTATCTAACCTTCCTAATCTAACCTGCCTATCTAACAGGATTGACAATTATTAAATCAAATTGGTTTGACTAAAAGTATTCCATAAGTTAAATGATGTGCTCCAAAGATGGTAAAGTAAAACAACCTATTCATGTACAATGATTCATTTATTCTCTTCAAGGTATATACCCAAAAAATCCTACATTACTATAA
Organism: Eriocheir sinensis; assembly: GCF_024679095.1. NCBI lineage: Eukaryota > Metazoa > Arthropoda > Malacostraca > Decapoda > Varunidae > Eriocheir > Eriocheir sinensis. The sequence continues at coordinate 15,583,329 of NC_066541.1, read as the reverse complement.
ATTTGTAAGTAGGAACTGACAACTGAGATCAATTAATCCTTGAAATATGTTTGAGTAATAAAGTAGGTTTATCCTGGAGAAGAGATGTCATATTTATGTTGCCTAATCTATGTATCAATGTAATGCAAATGGCAGAGGGGATGAGAAAGTTGATAAAATGGAAAGAGAACACCTGCCCTACCTCCCGTTACCTGGCTCAATCGCAACTTACCTGTAATGCAATGGCCGCGAGCTCGTTCCCCGCGCCATAGCTGTTACCTGGTTAGCATCAAGCCCGCCACCTGAACCACCTGATCACCGCGCACGACTAACGACACGGCGCCCGATAATCTAATTTAATCTTCTTCGACTAATAAGGAATAAACAAGTCACCCCTTTGAACTCTCCCCTCCCCCTCCCTCTCACACCGCCACTCTCACCCCTTCCCCCCTTATGTGGATTAATAGGAATACACGGCTCCTTTCCCTTCTTCCACCCCTCTCGTGTCCTCCATTTCCCTTCCCTCTCTTCCTTTTCTCTGCCAATCCCATCCCCTTTTCCCCCTTCTCCTATTCTCCTCTTCCAATCCTTCTTTTCCTCTTCTGATCTCCATTCTCCTTCCCATTCACATTTCCTCTTCCAATTCCCCTTTTCCCCTCCTCCTATTCTCCTCTTCCAATCCTTCTTTTCCTTTTCTGATCTCCATTCTCCTTCCCATCCCCATTTCCTCTTCCAATCCCTCTTTTCTCCTCCTCCTCTTCTCTTCCAATCCTCCTTTTCTCTTCTTCCTCTTTCCTATCCTCTTTTCCCCTTATTCTCATTCTCCAGTTATTTCCCTTCTATCCTTTCTCTTCCATATTGCTCTTCCTTCCTCTGTTTCTCCTTCTTCCTTCCTCTCCTTCCTTATTCTACGCTACCCTTATATTCGCCTCTCCCCTTCCTCCCCTTCCCTTCCCTGTCACCCAGCCATCCTTCCTCTCCCTTAACATTGTCCTTATATCACCCAGACACCCCTTATACTTCTCCCTTCCTCCTCCCCGTCCCTTCCCTTCCCTCCATCCACCTCCAGTCCACATCCCTTACCTGTCCTCCCCTCCCAACGATCCCTACCTTACATCCCCTGCCTCTACTCCCTTCCCTTGCCTCCCTTCACCCCTGCACTACATCTCCTCCCTCTCACCCCTTCCTCCCCTGCCACCACTGCTTCCCATCCACCCCAGCGAAGTATAACAATGTCGTATTTGGTGGGGCTACAATTTGGCGCCGCCGTAACCAACTTATTTGGCTCAACCATCAATTACACTTATTAAGACCGACGACACGCCTTCTAGAGAGCGACAGCTGATGGGCCCTAAGTATGAGGCGTGTGAGCTGTGTGTGCGTGGGCCGGGGCGTGGGTAGCGGCGGCAGGGCGTGGGCAGGTGAGGAAGAGCAGGAAGAGGAGGAGGAGGAGGAGGAGGAGGAGAAGAGGACAAGCAAAGGGCAGTCTCGTTGGGTAGATGCTTGTGTGTGTGTGTGTGTGTGTGTGTGTGATGCGGGGAGAGAGAGAGAGAGAGAGAGAGAGAGAGAGAGAGAGAGAGAGACGGGCAGCAGGAAAAGTGTGAGCGGGGGGAAAAATTAAATGGAATGGGAGAGCGTTGAGTGTGATGTGATGATGGGGGGGAGGGGGAGGGAGAGGGAAGGGGGAGGGGGGGGTACGTAGAAGGGTGATAGGAGTACGGAATTAACGGGGAAGAGGAGGCGGAGGAGGAGGAGGAGGAGGAGGAAAAGGAAAAGGTGAGAAACAGGAGAGAGACAGAGAGAGAGAGAGAGAGAGAGAGAGAGAGCAAGGGGGTGCCAGGTGTCCGGTTTCTAGTTTATTAATTAATTTTCGGGGGTGTTGCAAATTGCCGTGGATGGGACGAAGGTATGGGAGGGGAGGGGGAGGGGAGGGGAGAGTAGGAGGGAGGGGAGAAGAGGGAAAGGTAAGGGAGGGGAAGTGAGGGTAGAATGAGGGAGAGGGGGGAAGGAGAGAAAGAGGAGGGTGGGGAGGGGAAATGAGGGGAAAGTGCAGGTGTGGGGAGCGGAAAATTTACGAAAAAGAGGGAAAGGTAAGTTGGGTGATGATCAGGTAGAGGGGAGAGAGAGAGAGGGGAGAGGAGAAGAGGGGAGAAAAAGAGGGGTAAGGGAATGAGATACGCTTGATAATGATATGGTTAGTGAAAATGAGGGAGAAGAGGAGGAGGAGGAGGTGGTGGTGGAGGAGGTGGAGGAGGAGGAGAGTGGAAGCTAAGAAGTGTTAATATAAATAATGAAAAAAAGGAGAGAGAGAGAGAGAGAGAGAGAGAGAGAGAGAGAGAGAGTAATTACCTAATGCATTGCCCTTCTCACTCACTCCTTTTCCAACTGACGAAGAGCTGACATCCCGTGACTTTCAACTCCACTCCTCCACTCCCTTCACTCCACTTAACCCCCTTCATTCCACTTCTCCACTTTTCTTCCACTCCATTTTTCCTCCACTTTACTTTTCCTCCACTCCATTTTCCCTCCACTCCACTTTTCCTCCACTCCACTCTCCCTCCACTCCACTCTCCCTCCACTCCATTTTCTCTCCACTCCACTTTCCCTCCACTCAACTTTTTCTCCACTCCCCTTTCCCTCCACTCCACTTTTCCTCCACTCCACTTTCCCTCCACTCCACTTTTTCTCCACTGCACTTTTCCTCCTCCTCCTCCTCCACTCCCTTCACTGCTTATCCTTTTCCTTCTCCAATTTTATTTTCCTCCTCAACTCCATTTTCTTCCATCTCTTTTTCACTCCAGTTCCTTAATTTATCATCTTTCCCTATTCCTCCATCCCTCCCACTCCTCTCCTTCTATTCATCATTTTTCTTTTATTATATTGCATTCTTTCTCTCCACTTTCCTTTCTCTTATTTCCCCTTTCCTCTCCACTCCCTCTTCCTTAATCATCTCTCTCTACTTCTCCATCTCTCCCTATCTTCTCTTCTTCAATCTTATTTCCTCCTTTCCACTCCACCGTCTTCTTCCCTCCTCTCCTCCTCAATACTCCACATCATTCCCTCCCTCCCTCTCTTTAGGTATTCAGAATTCCCTCCTTTGCTACCCCTTTGCCCTTCAACCCTTTATCCCTTTAGGCTCGGATCCTCTAAAGGGCTACTGGATTCCATTTATATGCCTCGTGGTGGGATTGGATTCCCTCTCGTCTCATCTTATCTGTCTGGCCTCGTGTCCTCGTATAGACGTGCTGAGTTTCATTAGTTATATCTCGTTAGGGCGCCCGTGTGTGTGTGTGTGTGTGTGTGTGTGTGTGTGTGTGTGTGTGTGTGTGTGTGTGTGTGTGTGTGTTATCGTGAGGCTGAGATAGATAGGTTTAGGGTTAGGTTAGGGGAGGATAAATCAGTGTCTGTGTTTGTGTGTGTGTGTGTGTGTGTGTGTGTGTGTGTGTGTGTGTGTGTGTGTGTGTGTGTGTGTGTTTAGCCATCTCTCATGTGTCTGAAATCCTCATAAAAACACGAGAAAGAGAGAGACCAGTATTAAATAATTACGTCACATGAGAGGAGAGAAGAGGAGACAAACAAAACGAGAGAGAGCGAGAGAGAGAGAGAATGGAGAGAAAAAAAATGGAGGGGGAGGAGAGTAAAAAAGTGATTCATGGAGGTGTTGTCTTAATGGGCGAGACAACAGAACCCATTAAGGGAAAATAGAACCTAAGGAATTAATAGGGAGGAGCAAGGTCTCTCTCTCTCTCTCTCTCTCTCTCTCTCTCTCTCTCTCTCTCTCTCTCTCTCTCTCTCTCTCTCTCTCTCTCTCTCTCTCTCTCTCTCTCTCTCAACCTGTCTATCTCTGTCTACACCCTTTTTACCCTTCCTCCTCCTCCTCCTCCTCCTGGTGCTCTAAATCTCTTCTACTCCCTCTCTCCCTTCTCTCAATATCCACTCTTTCCCCTCTTTATCTAATCCTTCCCCTCACTTTCCTCCCCTTTCTCTCCCCTTCCCTCCCCTCGGTAACCAATTTCTCCTATACCCTTATCTAAACTGCCTCCCCTTCCCTTCCCCTTCCCTTCCTTCCCATCCCTTCCCTTCCCTCCCCTTCCCTTCCCTTCCCCTGCCAGTATCTTTCACCGTTTTTTGCTCCACTTCCCGTCATGTCCTTCCTCCTCCTCCTCCTCCTCCCTCTTCCTCCTCCTCCTCCTCCTTCTCTTCTTCCCTCCATTTCCTGAGCCCCCAATTATGTCCACTATGGTTAATCTGGGACCATAATTAAGGCTCTGTAATGAGGGGTGGACCGTCGCCCTGACCATGAGTGCTAATGAGAAGGGATGATGATGAGGGGGTCGCTTACTCTGGCCCCCCCCACCCCCGAAACCCAGCCCTCGCCCCCTCATTTTTTTATTTTATTTTATTTATTTATTTATTTATTTATTTATTTATTTATTTATTTTTTTTTTTCGCTCTCTCCCGCACCTTACTTCGCTTGTATCTCGGCTCTTGTGATTTTCTTTTACGTTTAATAGTTAGTCTTTTGTCAATGTTTTTTTATTATATTGCATTTGTCTATTTATTTTCATTATTATTTTTATTATATGTTTGTGTTTCTTTATATTTCTCTACTTTTTTTTTCTCTCTCTTTCCGTAACTTAACTTCCTTGCCTCGTCCTTTTATTTTTCTTATTTTATCATTTATTTATTTTTTATCTTTCTTTTTTCTATTCTTTTCCTTTACTTCCTTACCTCTTCTCTTAACTCTCATGATCTTCTTATATATAATAGTTACTACTCTATCATTGTGTGTGCGTGTGTGTGTGTGTGTGTGTGTGTGTGTGTGTGTGTGTGTGTGTGTGTGTGTATCTTTCTCTGTTTCTTCTTTCTCCTTCCTTTCCTCGCCTGATGGTCTTCCTCTTCTTTCTCCTCCTCCTTTTCCTCTCCTCTCCTTCTTCTTGTACCTCTTTTTTTCTTATTTTCCGTCTTTTCTTTCCTCCATTTTCACTTCCTTTTCGTTCTTCATCATTTCTTTATCACAGTTCTTCGTCTTTTTATTGTGTGTGCGTGTTTCTTTCTCTGTCTCTGTCTCTGTTTCTACTTGTCTCCATCCTGTTTCTCGGTTCTCCTCACCCGCTTCCTGCCGCCCCCTCACCTGTAATCACGGGCGTGGGAGCGAGGTGTGTGTGTGTGTGTACAGGTGCGTGGAAGGACGTTAGTAAAGGAATCAGTGCAAGTGGAGGTCGTTCAATCAGTGTCTTTTGTCGAGATGTTTTTTGTTGTTGATGTTTCTTAAGATGAGATTGAACCTTGTTAGCCTGTTTTTTCTTACTTTTTTTTTTTTTTTTTTTTTTCGTCTACTTATTTTCTTCTTCTCTTCTCCTTTCTTTCTTTCTTCTTCTCTCTTCCTCTTCTTTTTTCCACTGCTATCTTTTTTTTTTCCTATTTCTTCCCCATTTCCCCTTCCTCTATTTTGTGCTTCCTATTATTTTCCCTTTTTCCTTCATCCTTTCTCTTCTTTCTCTTTATTTTCTTCTCCTTTTCCACTTCTTGCTCCTCTTTTTTCTCTTTTTTCTCTTCTCCTTTCTTCTTTTTCTTATTATTATTCCTTCATCACTATTATTTTCTTTCCTTTTCTTCAACCTTTTCTTTTTCCTTTTTATTTATTCCTTCCTTTTCCACCTCTTCCTCCTCTTCTCATTTCTCTTCCATTTTCTTATTATCTTTATTCTTCAGCTCACCCTTCCCTTTACTCCACCTCTCCACATACTCTTCCCCTGCCTACACCTCCTTCTCCTGCACGTCATCCACCACAACCACCGCCTCCACCTCCTCCTCTCATCTCTCTTCTCATTCCCTCAACACTCAGGAAATACGAGTGGTTTGAAAAAGAATATAACACACGGACGGGGAGAGGAAGGGGGAGGAGGGAGAGGCCGGACAGCCGCTGACCGAGTGGGGAAGGGAAGGAGGACGCGGAGGGAAGGAAATTGACCTAGGAAGAGTCTGATTGGAGAGAGGGAGGGAGGGAAGGAGGGAGACACGGAGGGAAAAATTCACGGTAGGAGAGGGAAGGGAAAAGGAAGATTGCGGCGAGGATGGGGAGAGAGAGAGAGAGAGAGAGAGAGAGAGAGAGAGAGAGAGAGAAAGGACAGACATCATGTTACTCGCGGAGATTCAGAATTGGAACCATTTATTTTATGTGTGTGTGTGTGTGTTTGCTTGCTCTCTCTCTCTCTCTCTCTCTCTCTCTCTCTCTCTCTCTCTCTCTCTCTCTCTCTCTCTCTCTCTCTCTCTCTCTCTCTCTCTCGCAGGTGATGTCAGCTGATGAGGCAGAAAATAGTCACTAATCATTTAAGATCAGCTGATGATGGCGATTCTCTTCCACCCATCCACCTCTCTCCCCTCCCCTCCCCTTCCCTCTCCCCAACCTGTCCTCTGCATCATCATCCTCCCCTCTCCCCTCCCCTCTTCCTTCCCCTAACACACCCCAACCTATCATACACTCCCCCTCCATCCCCTCATCCTCCCCTTCCCTCTCCTAACACCCCTCTTTTGTCATCTTTCTCCCCTCTCCCCTCATGAAAGTCGATTTCAACACCCCACCACACTCATCTCTCACCCCCTTCATCACCCCTTTCCTTCATCTCCTCTCCCTCCCTTTCGTCCTTTCCATATTCCCCTCCCCATTCCTCCCCATATTCTTAAGGTCGATTCAGTATCCCACTTTCATACACAGCTTTCACCCTCTTTCTCCACCCTCCCTTCATCTCTTTCTCCCCCTCCTCTTACTCCCTTCCCTTCATCTTCTCTCCCATTCCGTACTATCCACAATCCCCTCCCCATCTTCGTAGCCCCCTTAAAATTGATCCCAGCATCCTACACATACCAGAATCCGACCTTACTCTATCCCAGGGCAAGTTTAAGTACTCTCTTGACCCTGGTGATGGTAGATTTTGGGGGTAACTTAATAAATTCAACCCAAGCCTTCCTCCCTTCTACACTCCCCTCCCCATCTGTTCTGACCCCTTATAATCGATATCAGCACCCTACAAGCACCAGTATCCGACCTTATTCCGTCCTCGAGTCAGATTTAATCACTCGACCCAGGATAGAGTGTATTTTGGGTGTACCTCAATAATTTCGACCGCAAGCCTTCTACCATCCTACACTAACATCCATATCTCTTCTAACCCCTAAAAATCGATCTCAGCACCCTCCAAGCACCTAAAACCGACCTTATTCCATCCCCAGGTCAGGTTTTAAGAACTATCTTGACCCGAGGTAGGGCGCATTTTGGGGGTTACTCAATAAATTCGACCCCAGCCTTCCCCCGTCTGCCCGTGTTTTTGTCCTGGGCGCCGAATTAGGATGCTGGCAGCCGCGTACAAGGTCCTCCCAATCATCCTAAATGGGAGCTCCGTTTATAAGGATCTTTTACATCCCAATTCCGGTTCCGCGGCGGCCCCGGACGCTGGAATGTGGTGTTTTTGTGAACCGTCCCCCGTTTTCTATGCACTGCGCGGTATTCATGTAGGGGGGAAGGGGGAGGGGCTAGCAATTTTGGGGTAATGTGTTTTGACCGTATTTGGGTTATTATTATTATTACTATTATTATTATTATTATTATTATTATTATTATTATTATTGCTACTACCACTATTGTTGCTACTACTACTACTACTACTACTACTACTACTACTCATACTACTACTTCTAGAATTACTACTACTACTACTACTATTTTCATTATATTTGTTGCTCTTCATTACTATTACTGCTTCTGCTACTGTTACTACTACAAATATTACCATTGCTACTACTACTACTACTACTGCTTCTGCTACTACTACTGCCACTACTACTACTACTACTACTACTACTACTACTACTACTATTATTACTATCATCCATCCATTGTTATTATTTTTGTGTTCTTATTTTCTTCCTTTTCCTTCTTTCAGCTTCCCAGTCACTCTATTTTTACTTCATATTCCCCTCCTTCCCCTCTCGGTTCAGTCTCCTCATTTATACTTTTCGTCCCCGCGCCTCATAAAGACACACACATTCTAATAACATGTTCGGGTATATCATATTAACATTTTCCGCACGCCGGTAACGTCCATTGACCCGCGCAAATATATTCAGATTTTCACATAAAACTGTGCAATATCGTGTCAGGATCTTTTTGCTGTTCTTCTTTCTTCCTCCTGCCCTTCTTCTTCTTCTTCTTCTACCTCCTCCTCCTCCTCCTCCTCCTCCTCCTGATTCCTCGTTACCACTTTCTTTTCCCCATCTGTTCCTTCCTTTCCACCTCCTTCTTCCTTCCTTCCCTTACCTCCTTCCCTCTTTCCCTCCCCTCACCTACCTTTCCTCCCCTCCATCCCTCTCCTCTCACCTCCTTCAATTCTTACCTTCTTCCCTCCTTTCCTCACCTCCTTACCTCCTCTCCTTCCCTAACCATCCCTCCCCTCCACCCCTCCCCTCACCTTGCTTCACCTTCTCACGCTAATGCTCCTTCTCTTATTACAGGTGAGTGCGAGGCTCCAGGTGACGCGGGACAGGTGAATGGAGAGCCTGCAGGTAAGGGCAGGTAAGAGGAAGAGCAAGCAGGAGGACGCGGCGTAATGGAGAGGAGGAGATGAGGAAGTGAAGAGGGCGGAAAAATGAAGGGAGCAAGAGAGGGTAGATTGGATGAAGATGGAGGGAGTCGTGGCGTGATTGTGGCGAGGGATGAGAGGAAGGGAAGGAAGGAATGAAGGAGGAGGATAGGGATAATGTGGAGTGGCTGAGAGTTGTGGAGTGAAGGGTGGATGAGGAAAGGAATGGATAGAGGAGGAAGTAATGGTAAAGAAAAGGAGAGAGGAGAGAAAGGAGGAAAAAATGAGAGGAAAAGGAAGAAAAAAGAAGGAAGAAGAATATGGGAAGAAAAAGAAAAAGAAGGAAAGAAAAAAAGGTATTACAGTGCATCAGAAAGAAAGGGAAAGGAGAAAAAAATTAAGAAAAGGAAAACGTATGAAGAGAATGAAAAGTGGGAAGAAGATGAGCAAATAATAGGAGGCAAAGACTAGACTGGGAGAGAAAGAGAAGGGAGGAAAATAAAGAAAGAGGAAGAATAGAGAAAAACAAAGAGAGAGAAGGACAAGGGAGGAAAAATAAAGAAAGAGGAAGAATAGAGAAAAACAAAGAAAAGGGAACAAACATAAAACAAATAGAAGATACGAAGAGAGAGAAGGACAAGGGAGGAAAAATAAAGAAAGAGGAAGAATAGAGAAAAACAAAGAAAAGGGAACAAACATAAAACAAATAGAAGATACGAAGAGAGAGAAGGACAAGGGAGGAAAAATAGCAAAGGTAGAAAGGAGAGGAAAATGGACTTAGAGTAGGAAGCGAAGGACGATGTGAAGTGAAGAAAGGGAAGAGAGGAAAGAAAGGGCAGAAAGGAAAGAAAGGGAAGAGGTTGAGAGGAGGTAAAGGGATGAAGGAGGACGACATCGTGACCTCCCAGAGTGAAGGAAACGCGGGTCACAGGATTAAATCGCCTTTCGGGTCATCCATAAAGGGTTTAGCTGAGTATATAAGGGATTAATGGGATCCAGGACGCTGCGGGGGTCAGGGGGGAGGAGGAGGGAGGGGGAGGGGGGAATCCTTATTGGGAGGAGAAAGGAGAGAAAAGGAGGAGATTGAGGGAGGAAATATACAGCAAAGATCATCTCCCTTCTGCTTCTCATTCTCCCTCATGTATATTCTCCTCCATCTTCTTTCCTCCCTCCTCCTCCTCCTCCTCCTCCTCCTCCTCCTCCTCCTCGTCATGTTTACAGTCCCCAGAGAAAACCCTTGTCCTCTTCTCTCCCTTCCTCCCCTTTCCCTCCCTCTCCCTTCTTTCCTCCCGTCCCCCTCCTCCTCCCCTTTTCCTCCCCTTGTGTGAAGTTACGAGCGACTTCGGAGTTTTACATGTGAGGGTTGAAGAGGGGAAAGGGGAAGAGGGGGAGGAGGGGAAGGGAAAGGAAGGTTGGGTGTTACTAAGGGAAGGGAAAGGGAAGGAAGGTAGGGAAGAGGGCATTAAGGGAGGAGAAAAGGGGTAGTTGGGGAAGAGAAGGAAAGGGAAGGGAAACAGGGAGGAAGAGGAAGAGGAAGGGGAGGGCAGGTGAAGGGGAACAAGTGAGGGTGGCTTGAGAAGGGGAAAAGGAAAGGGGAGGCAGGGTTATGGAAGATGGGGAAGGTGGAATAGAGTAGATGGGATTCAAAATAAAGGGAAGGGGGAAGGGGGAGGAAAGTTAATGGAGATAAGAAGGGAGGGGAGAGAAAGGGAAAGGGAAGGGGAAGGGGAGAGAAAGGTGGGGATTCATAGGGAAGGGGAAGGGGGTTTGCTAGGGTTTAAGAGTAACTCGTAAGGGGAAGCATATAATTCTAAGGGTTGGGGAAGGGGAGAAAAGAGAAGAGAAGGGAAGAGAAGAGGAAGAAGAAGGAAGAAGAAGAGAGAAGAAGAAGAGAAGGAAGAAGAGAGAGAAAGGAAGAAGAAAGAGGGAAGAGAAGAGGAGGTAAGGGGAGTCTAGCGGGACTTCCCTTTCCCAGAATCTCAAGGTAGTCATCATACTGTCTAAATAGAAATCTTATGTGTGTGTCGACCTCTCTCTCTCTCTCTCTCTCTCTCTCTCTCTCTCTCTCTCTCTCTCTCTCTCTCTCTCTCTCTCTCTCTCTCTCTCTCTCTCTCTCTCTCTCTCTCTCTCTCTCTCTCTCTTCATTATCTCCTTCCCTCTCCTTCCCTTCCTTTGTATTCATCTTTCTCCTTTCCATATTCTCTTCTTGTCTCATTTCTTCACTTTATTTTCTTCCTCCTTTATTTGTTTCTCTTCTTCATCTTTTCTTCTTTTCTTCATTCTTTATTTGTTCCTTTTTGTTATGGGTCTGTTATTTCTTCCATCTCCCTTTTATTTCAATTTTTCTATATATCTTTTCATCATTCTTTTCTTATTTCCAGGTTATTTTTTTTATTCTTCTGTTCTCTTTCTCACATCTCACCTACCTCATTCTTCTCCTTCATTATCTCCTTCATTCTCCTTCTCCATCATCTCCTTCATTCTTCTTTTTCATCTATTTCTTTCTCCCTCCAATCATATCTCTTCTGTCCCTTCTTTTTTCTCTCTCCATCTCTCCTCCCTCATACTTTCCTTCTCCCTTTTTCCCTCAATTTCTCCTCCCTCAAACCTTCTCCCTTCTCCCTTCTACGTTGGTTACATGAAGGGAGAGAAGAAAGGGAGGGAAGCCACTCAGTTTCTAGGGAGGAAAGGTGACTCCTCCTCCTCCTCCTCCCGCTCTTCCTTCTCCTCTTCTTCTTCTTCCTCTCTCTCCTCCTCTTCTTTCTACTCTTCCTCCACCTCTTCTCCTTCCTCTTCTCCTCCTCCTCCTCCTCTTCCTCCTCCTCCACCTCCTCTACCTTTACCTGGAGGCCAATTAAACCAACGTTACCTGGACTACTGCTAGATGTTTGCTGTTGTTGTTGTTGTTGTTGTTGTTATTGTTGTGTTCTAACTCTGACCTTAAACTTGATTGCCCTGCTTTTACTCTCTCTCTCTCTCTCTCCCTCTCTCTCTCTCTCTCTCTCTCTCTCTCTCTCTCTCTCTCTCTCTCTCTCTCTCTCTCTCTCTCTCTCTCTCTCTCTCTCTCTCTCTCTCATACACAGTTATTCCATGCTTTCTCTATTTCCTCCCTTTCCCTCCCTCACTTTCTCCCCTCCTGTTCCCTCTCCCCTCTCTCTTCCTCTCCCATCCATTCCCTTCATTTCCTTTCCCCTCATTCCCCTCCTTTCCTTTCAGTCTCCCCTTCCTTCCCTCCCCTCTCCTCATCTCCCCTACTTTCCTTTTCATATCCCCTACTTTCCTTCCTTCCAACCTTACTTCCTCCCCTACCCTCTCTCCTTCCCTTCCCATCATCTCCCCTCCCTTCTCCCCTCTTCACCCCTCATCTCCCCTCCCCTGGGCTTCTCGGCTTGCACCCCAGTAAGCCGTCGGAAATAGGCTGTGATGCTGGATTTGTGGGCTGTCATATGGGCTTATACCTCCCCTCCCCCTCCTCTCCCCTCCCCTCTCCCCCTACCCTCACCTATATTCATCCTCCCCTTTCCCGTTTCCCTTCCCCATAACATGCCCATATCCTCCCCTATCCGTCTTTGCTCTCCCCTCGATCCCTCTCTTTTGTTTCTCCCCTACCTCCTCCTCCTCCTCTTTCTCCCCTTCCTCATAATCTCCCCCCTCCTCCTCTTCTTTCCTTTTTTCATATTCTTCCTATCTTCATTCTCTTCCCTTCCCCTTACTTTCCCCTTCTTCTTCGTAATCTTCCTTATCTCTCCTCCTCCTCCTCTTCATTTCCCCTTCCTCCTCCTCTTCTTCCTCCTCTCATATCCTCCTCCATATGTCTTCACTCTCCTTGATCTTCTCTCCCCTCCCTCTACTCTCTCTCCCTCTTCTCCCTTCTCTCCTTTCCTCTGTTTATTCTCCCTCCCTTCTCTCCTCTCCCTTGTCATCTCCCTTTTCCATTCGTTTCCCTTCAAATCCAGGAAATAGATAAAGAAATGGAAATAATCAATGAGAGAGAGAGAGAGAGAGAGAGAGAGAGAAGGGGGGGGGGAGATAATATTGTTTTTGTTGTTTCTTGTTGATTATTGTGTTTAACCACCAGAAAAATTCCTCCCCGCTTTCCTCTCCCGTCTCCCCCCATTCTTCTTTTTCTCCTCCTCCTCTCTCTCTCCCTCTCTTTATCTCCCTTTCTGATCTGGCTCCTGTCATCTCCCCTCTCTTCTTTCGTCCTCCTCCTCCTCCTCCTTCTCCTCCTCCTCCTCTTCTTCTTCCTATTCATTCATTCATTATTCTTCCTCCTCCTCTTATTTATTCTCCCTTTTTTCTCCCTCTCCCAGTTCTTCTTATTCATTATCTTATTCCTCTTTTATCTCCCTCCGCCCTTTCTCTCCTCCTCCTCCTCCTTCTCCTCTTTCCTCCTTCATCTTCCTCCTCCTCCCCTTCTGTTTTTATTTCTTCTCTTACCTCTTCCTCCTCCCCAGTCGCCCCTCTCTCTCTCTCCTCTCCCCTTTCCTCCACTTTCTCTTCCCTCACTCTCCCCTTATTCACTAAAGCACAGACTCTTCCCTCATCCTCCCCTCCCCTTCCTCTCCCCTTCTCCTTCTCCTCTCCCCCTTCCCCCCCTTCCCCTAAACCACACTACCGCTGTCTGCTCTAGAATTCACTGTAACACCCATATTTTCCCTTTCCCCTCCCCTCCCCTTCACTCCTCCCCTTCCCCCTTAAGTTCCCTCCATTCCCTACATGCCATACTCTCCTTTCCCCTCCCCCTCCCTCCCCCTGTCTGGTCTTTTCCCCTCCCCTCCTTTCCTCCCCTTCCCTTCCTCATTTCCTACTCCCCTCTCTTTCCCTCTCCCCTCCTCTCCCCCTCCCTGCATATTTCACCTCCCCCCTTCTCTTTCCCTCACCTCCTCCCCCTCCCCTTCCTCCCCCTCCCCCCCTCCACCCTGCTCTCCTACCCCCACGTTAAGGTAATCTGAATCAAATTTACATGTAAACGTACCTAATTGCCGTCTGCTCGGGTTCCCTTTCATAATGGTGAGCGGAGGAGGAGGAGGAGGAGGAGGAGATAGAGGAATGGAAGAAGAAAAGTACAGTGAGAAGTAAAGGATGAATCAATAAAGGAAATATAAGAGGAGGAGATAAACGAGGAGAAGGGGGAAGAAGAGGAGCAGGAAAGGAAGGAAGATGGGGAGGAGGGAGACCAGATATGAAGGGAGGAAGTGAATAGGGGATTGCAAGGGAGAGAGGAGGAAGAGAAAGGGGAGGAAGAGCTGTTAAAGAAATATAAGAAGGGAGAGGAAGACTTAAGAAGGAGGAGGAGAGGGTGAAGCAGGAGAAAGAAGAGGATGATAAAAGGAAGGTGAAACGGGAGGAGGAGGAGGAGGAGGAGGAGACCGGCTGATGAAGAAAGCTGATTAGGAAGAGGGAGAGAAAATTGGGACACAAGAAATGCATACCTTTCTCTCTCTCTCTCTCTCTCTCTCTCTCTCTCTCTCTCTCTCTCTCTCTCTCTCTCTCTCTCTCTCTCTCTCTCTCTCTCTCTCTCTCTCTCTCTCTCTCTCTCTCTCTCTCTCTCTCTCTCTCTCTCTCTCTCGTCTAATCGACCCCGTTGGCAACAGAAACAAACAGACTCACACTGTTTATGCCCCCTGTAGATTAACACCCATCCCCCCCTCCCATCCTCCCTCTTCCTCTTCTCTCCTTTCCCCCACTCTTTTCTCTTCCATTCCCCTCTCCCTCTCCCCCCATTCCCTTCTCTCCCTTCCTCTTCTCTCCATCCCCTCACTCTTTTCTCTTCCATTCCCCTCTCCCTCTCCCCCCATTCCCTTCTCTCCCTTCCTCTTCTCTCCTTCCCCTCACTCTTTTCTCTTCCATTCCCCTCCCTCTCCCCATTCCTTCTCTCACTTCCTCTTCTCTCCTTCACCCCAATATTTTCTCTTCCATTCCCCTCTCCCTCTCCCCCCATTCCCTTCTCTCTCTTCCTCTTCTCTCCTTCCCCTCACTCTTTTCTCTTCCACTCCCCTCTCCCTCTCCCCCCATTCCCTTCTCTCCCTTCCTCTTCTCTCCTTCCCCCCACTCTTTTCTCTTCCATTCCCTCTCCCCCCATTCCCTTCTCTCCCTTCCTCTTCTCTCCTTCCCCTCACTCTTTTCTCTTCCACTCCCCTCTCCCTCTCCCCCCATTCCCTTCTCTCCCTTCCCCATCTCCCCCTTTCCCCTCTTCTTCCCATTTCACAACCTATTTTTGATGCCTTTTGTCTTCCTTTCTTTAACATTATCTTTTTCTGTCTTCCCATTTTCTTCACATCTTCATTGTTATTTCACTCTTTTCTTCCTCTCCTTTTCCTCTCATTCATTTCCCCTTTCATCTCTTTTTTTTATACATTTTCTCTCCCGTCTTTACTTTTCTTTCTCTCTCTCCTTTACTCTTTACTTTATTTTACCTGTTTCCCTTTATCTTACCTGTGTTGCCTCTTCTCTCCCTCTCTTTCTCTTCTTCTCTCCATCTTTTCTCTCCCTCACCTCCTTAGTCTTATTTTTGCTCCTCTCACCTCTCCAATCTCCCTCCCTCTCTCTCCCTTCCTTCCTCTCTCTCCCTCGTCATCCTCCTAATACTCCTTCTCTCCCTCTTTCATCCTCCGCAATAGTCTCACGCGCCCTCCTCCTCCTCCTCCTCTTCCCTTATCTCCCCATCCCTCACTCGCCGCCGCTACATAAAACGGAAATAGTTCTTTAGCTTGTAATAATAGGGAACTCTTAGACCCGGGCTGAGTTACGGCGGGGAGGCTCTCGTGTGTGTGTGTGTGTGTGTGTGTGTGTGTGTGTGTGTGTGTGTGGGAAGTGAGGAAGGAAGGGAGCTGTGTGTGTGTGTGTGTGTGTGTGTGTGTGTGTGTCGGCAGGTGGCTTTGTAAGAGTCGGCCAAGACCAAGACCACGATTAATTACTTACCGCAGAGGAGGAGGAGGAGGAGGAAGAAGAGGAGGAGGAGGAAGAGGAGCAGTCAGACAGGTGGAAGAAGGAGGAAGAAAAAAAAAACAGGAGGCAGAGGAGAAGGAAATGAAGGCAGGTTGGAGAAGAAGGAGGAGGAAGAGGAGGAGGAGACGATGTTTATTCTTCACTGAATTTGTCATATTGGAAGTTTGCTGAAGTTAATATCGTGTCGACTCGGTTAGGCTTAAACTCTCTCTCTCTCTCTCTCTCTCTCTCTCTCTCTCTCTCTCTCTCTCTCTCTCTCTCTCTCTCTCTCTCAGCCACGGTATCTCCATCTGACGGAGGGAAAGCCACGCCAGACTGTCACGAAATGTAAATTATTACACACACACACACACACACACACACACACACACACACACACACACACACACACACATAAACACCTGTCGGATATTAACAGGTATGCATCGCTTACCTTTACGAGCCTTTTCTTTGATTCTCGTTCGTGGCGGAAGAAGGAAAAGGAGAAAAAGGAGAAGAAAATTAATGTAAAGAAAGTAGAAGGAAAGGAAAGTAGAAAGATGGGACTGGAGAATGATGAAAAAGTAGAAAGTAAAGAACGAGAAGAAAGAAAGTAGAAATCAGTTAAACGGGAAAGAAAAGTAGATGTTAGAACTCTTAAAGGAACAAAAGGTGGATGACGCTTAACGAAGAAGAAGAAGAAAAGGAAGGAGAGAGAAAAAAAATAAAAGAACTCAAGGCTTATTTATGGAAGGAGGAGACGGAGAAGACGCAAAAGGAAGAAGAATTTTGGATGTAAACTTTAACAGAACAGAAGGTTGAAAATTTACTAAACAGCGAAGCAAAAGAAGAATAAAAAGAAAATGAAAGAACTCAATGTTTATTTACGAAAGGAAGAAGAGAGGAAGAGACGAAAAAAGAAGGGAAGAAAATGCAAGATATAAACTTAGACAACAAAACTTAGAGAATTTAATAAAGACGAAAGCAAAGGCAGAGGAAGTAGAAAGAGAGAATTAAGGATTAGGATTTGTTTAAGGAAGAAAGGAAGAAAAAGAAACGGGAGAAAAAAACAAGAAAATGTAAGATATAAACTGTGAAAAAATTAAAGGTGGAAAATCTAATAAACACGAAAGCAATAAAAGAGGAAGTGGAGAGAGAGAATAAAGGATCAGAAATTGTTGAAGGAAGGAAGAAAAGAAGAGAAAGAGACGGAAGAAAATTAAATGTAGATATGAACTGTGAAAGAAAAAAGGTTGGAAAAATTTACTAAACACCGAAGCAAAGGAAGAGGAAGTAGAGAGAGAGAATAAGGATCGGGAATTGTTTACGAAAGGAAGGGAGGAAGAGACGGAAAGAGAAGAAAAATCATTAAATTGTAGGATATAATTGTCTACAGAAGGAAGAGAGGAAGAGGAGGAAACGAAAGAAAGACGAAGAGAACGGAAGGAAAAATGAAGGATATAAACTCTGAAAGAACGGAAGGAGGAAAACTTACTAAACAGGGAAGGAAAGGATGGAGAAAACAATTATAGAACGGAAGGAAGGAAGGAAGAGAGGAAGAGACGGAAACCAAAGAAAAATAGGAAAAAATGGGCGATTACAAACTTGGGAAGAACAAAACGTAGAAAACTTATTAAACAGGGAACCGCTCACACACACACACACACACACACACACACACACACACACACACACACACACACACACACACACACACACACACACACAAGAGGAAGTAGAAGAGAAAAAAAAAAAAGAAGGCCCCGGGGTTGATTGGTTCCCAGCAGGTGTGTGTCTGTGGGTTAAAGGCAAACAGGGGCGCATCAGTTCCTCCGGCCGCGGCTCCGTCAGGTAATTTGCACACGGTAAAGGTAATGGAACAGGTGACAGACAGGTGGACAGACACGCCTCACGCCGCACACACCCGCAAAAA
Organism: Eriocheir sinensis; assembly: GCF_024679095.1. Taxonomy (NCBI): domain Eukaryota; kingdom Metazoa; phylum Arthropoda; class Malacostraca; order Decapoda; family Varunidae; genus Eriocheir; species Eriocheir sinensis. The sequence goes on along the minus strand of NC_066541.1, from coordinate 15,565,908 downwards.
AAAAGGAGAAAAAAAACGCTCAGGAATAAAGGAAAACCCAACACACACACACACACACACACACACACACACACACACACACACACACACACACACACACACACACACACACGCACATGAATCAATCACACCAAGCAGCTAGAAGAGAGGGATAAAAAAATAGGCGTAAAGTCAAGAGAAATCTTCGGAAAAGTAAAGAAATAATAGAGGAAGTTAGCGCCGAATGTCTTAGAAGTCTCTGTGTCTCTTCTGCTCGTATCCGCGGAGAAGGTAAATAAGGAGGAGGAGGAAAAGGAAAGAGAAAAGAGATTGAAAGAGGAATGCGAGAGGGAAACAAGAGGCAACTAAGGTAAGATGAAGGGAAACAGGTAGGTAAAATAAGGTAAAGAGTAAAGGATAGGGAGAAAGAAAAGTAAAGACGGGAGAGAAAATGTATAAAAAAAAAACAGAGATGAAAGAGTTGGAAGAAAATAGTGAAATAACAGTGAGGATGTGAAGAAAACGAGAAGAGTAAATAATGAGTAGGAAGAATATCATAAAAAGAGGAGAGGTGTAGATAAAAAGTAGTGAAAGGAGGATAAAGAGTAAAACCGTAAACTGTAAATAGAAAAATAATGAAAGAAACTGTAGAAAAGGAGTAAAAAGAGGAGGGGATAGAGGTGGAAACAGGGAGTAAGAGAGAATTAAAAAAAGGGAAAATGTAGATAAAGAATACCAAAAAAATATATGTTAAAAGACCAAGTGTAGATAAAGAGTTTGATAATGATTAAAGGGAGAAAGTTTAGATAGTGAATAGGAAGAGAAGATAAGGGTAGGAAACAATAGTGATTAAAATGTAATAAAAATGAAGTGATATTGAAGATAGTGAGTGATGATGGTAAAAGTATTGATATAATGAGTAAAAATGAGTGTTGATAGTGAGTGAAAATGAAAGTGAATCGCTGTGGAGGCCGTGAAGGTGATGGTGATGGTGACGTCTTGGCTAAGCTTCGTGCGTCCTCGTGAGCGTCAATGTTTATTTATTTTTTATACGAGACACTGGTGAAGGACTCTCTCTCTCTCTCTCTCTCTCTCTCTCTCTCTCTCTCTCTCTCTCTCTCTCTCTCTCTCTCTCTCTCTCTCTCTCTCTCTCTCTCTCGATGACAAGGACAAGCAGTATGTATATAACTATAAAAAAAAAGAAGAAATGATAGAGATAAATAGAAGAGAGAAAGAGGAGAAAGACACATTAGTTAGCAGAGAATGAGAGGGAGAGACAAGAGAAGAGGAAGAGAAGAGAGGACAGAAAAACACATCAGTTCTCTCTTTCAATCTCTACCACCACCATCACCATCCCATCCTCTTTGCTTCCTTGTCCAAGAGGCTAAGTATATGTTGGGGATGGGGGTGGGGGGAAGCAGGCACAAGGGGGGAGGCTAGATGTTGGGGAGGAGGGAGGGAGGGGGCGAGGGCGGGGGCGGGAGTGGGGTGAGGGGTGACCTGATTATATACACAGACACTCTCGCCTTACTATACAAACTCTTCCTTGCCACACCTCAGCAAATAGGGCTCAAGACGGGTAATTTATTTCATTGTATTATGGCGCTACGGATGGGTGGGTGGGAGAGAGAGAGGGGGGGGAGGAGAGGGGGTTATATGGTGTGTGTGTGTGTGTGTGTGTGTGTGTGTGTGTGTGTGTGTGTAATTGATATCCAGTTGCACGTACCTTTGAAGAGTTTAAAATTATGGTGTTGTTGTTGTTGTCGTTGTTGTGAGTGCAGCGCCAGGAACCTTGAAGCGAGAGAGAGAGAGAGAGAGAGAGAGACAAACAACAATATAAAAACAGACAAAAATACAAGAGACACACACACACACACACACACACACACACACACACACACACACACACACACACACACACACACACACACACACACACACACCCTTTCCCTTCCTCCCACTCACACACACAGAGAGACGGTATGTATGTATGTACGTTATATATGTTTACACCACTATCAATGAAACTCGGGGTAGGCAAGTCGGGAGAGGTCGGGGTGAGTCGGGGCGGTATGGCGGGTCGGGAGAATTATGTCAGCGCCTCAAAAAGTTCTTAATCTCCCGCCCCGTGTGGAGAGCGGCGGGCAGACGGGAGCCAGATAAACCCGCGTTCTGGGAGAGGTGGGAGGGATTTTTTTGGCCCCTTTCCCCTCGCCCATAATAAATACTCGTCCATATTTATTTAGCGAGAGAGGATTCTGTCAGGCGGATCCGAGTTAGTTGAACGCCGAGCCAGGGTACGCCCGCTGACCCAGAGAGAGAGAGAGAGAGAGAGAGAGAGAGGGAGTCTGAGTGTGTGAGTGGAGTTAAGCCGCAATCCTCTCTCTCTCTATGTCTCCCATCACCATATTACCTCCTCCTCCTCCTTCTCCTCCTCCTCACTCCTCCATTCACTCTTCTTCCTCCATCCTTACATCCTTTCCTCCTCTCCTCCACTCACACTAAGACCGCTTCCATCTTCATTACACTCTTTCTCACTCTCACTCACTCACTCACGCACGCACTCACTCACTCACATTACCAGACACGTCCTAAAATCCTGAGGAGACAGACAGATTGAGAGACAGACAGACAAACAGTAATAATTAAAATTTCATGATAAGGATAGACAACGCAGCTCTCCCTCTCCCTCCCTCTCTCTCTCCCTCTCTCTCTCCTTCTCTCCCTCTCTCCCAGACAGTCGGGCACATCCACCCCCGTAAAGAGAGGTAATGGCGGCGGGTACAGCGGGCGGTCCACCTCCGTATGACCGCAGTAACTATAAAAAAAAATACGGCTGACTTGATACATAGAGAACCATAGAGTGTGTGGCCCATCCCCCTCCTCCCTCTTGTCCTCCTTCCTGGCCACCCTCATCCTTTTGAAATTTTATCTATTCCTTTTTTTTCTGTTTTTTTCGTCTTTGGTTTAGGAGTTTAATTGCATTTGTTGGTTAATTATTTCTACTTGTATATCTAAGCTCACCTGTTGACTTTCCATTTCCTCTTTTTTTTTCAAAGGCAAAAAAAAAAAAAAAGAGAAAAAAGTCCGCCATTCTACTCCATTTCAAGTGTGTCCTGTCTTCTGTTTCCTATTATTTCTGTAAGTGTTTGATTCACAGGTGTTAACGTAAGCAATTGGGTACCTGAGCTCACCTGCAGACCATCTCTTCCTTCATTACGGTCCCCTTCAGTTCTAAGTATTCGTTGTTTTGCTTCATTTTTGCGTTTCTTTTTTGTTGTTTGTTTGTTAGTTTGTATGAGTGCCTTCGATCTTCAGGTGTTAGTTCATTGTTTGTTTACTTGTTTACCTGAGCTCAACTTTAGACTCCCTCAACCCTCTTCATTTCCAAGTATTCGCTATTTTGCTTCATTTTATGTGTTTTTTACAGTGTTCATGAGAGTCTTCGATCTTCAGGTGTTGCTTAATTGTTTGTTTACTTGTTTACCTGAGCTCAACTTTAGATTCCCTCAACCCTCTTCATTTCCAAGTATTCGCTATTTTGCTTCATTTTCTGTGTTTTTTACAGTGTTTATGAGAGTCTTCGATCTTCAGGTGTTGCTTAATTGTTTGCCTACCTGTGTGTATACCTGAAGTTTACCTGGAGCCGGGGCGGGGCGGGCGGGGCTGAGTGAAGGAGTGGGAGACTGCTCGTAACTTGCGGATGATAAACCCATTAGTGCCTTGATGACCCTAAAAGGTTGCCTCCCTCCCTCCCTTCCACCGCTCCTCCTCCCTTCCCTCCCTCCTTTCCTCCCCATCACCCACCTCCTCGGCATTCCTCTCCTTCACCTATACTTCCCTCCCTCCCTTTCCTTCTATTCCTTTCTTGGCTTGCTCTCCCTCACCTTCCCACCCTCTCTCCCTCCCTCCCTCCCTCCGTAGACAGTATAAAGGGAGATCTTAAAAGTTTTATTGGTGCTTTTCACATTTATTCTCGCTTCTTTTGGCTCTTGGACGACCTTCACGTTCATTACTGCCCAGCGAGGAGGAGGAGGAGGAAGAGGAGGAGGAGGAGGGAGAAGAAGAAGAAGAAGAAAAGAAAATAACATACAACGGAACCCTCAAATAAGATCGAGACAAAGAAGAAAGAATAAAAGAAGACGAAAAAACAAGTAAAAAAAATCAGTGTGAAAATTATATAGCAAATGCAGCGAAACCGGAAGCGGAAGAGGAAGAAGAAGAGGAAGAGGAGAAGAAGAAAGAAGAAGAAAGGAAATAATACATCTACCACCTCCTCCTCCTCCTCCTCCTCCTCCTCCCCCTTCTCCTCCTCCTCAACCCCAATAGACGTGCCGTGGGTGGTGGCGTGGTGGGCGTGCCGGCGGGCGTGTGGCGTGTGGGTGGGCGCGGGGTGCGTGGGGCCGGGCATCACCGCAGCGACCTGGCGTGTGTTTATGCCATCACGCTGACGCCGCCGATAAAGTATTACCACTGGCGGCGTATTCCCAGGGTGTCTTTCGTGACGGGGGTGAGGTACGCGGATGTATGGCATAGGGGGGGGGGGGGGGGCGGAGGAGCGCGGGGGTGTATGGTGGGGGAGATGGAAGGGGGCGTACTCCATCACCTGGCCTCCCCTCCTCACCCCACTTCTCCCCCCTCACCTTTCCCAGCTCTCCCTCGTAGAATCAACCAGTGGCCAAAGGGGGGATAGGGAGGATGGAAAGGGGGTGTGGCCAGCTTCAAAGGACCGCGGCTGTATATATGGAGGAGGGCTGACAGGCTCTCTCTCCATCTCCCCTTCCCTCCCTCACCTCTCCCTTTTCGAATCAATCAGGTGCCTTGGGGGGAGGGGATGAAGGGAGGGGGTGTAATAAAGTCAAGGGAGGGGGAGGAGGGAAGGAAGGTAGAGTAACGGGCCTGGAGCCACATATCTATGCACTAAACTACATGCATATGGACCAAGGCACCAGGCTGTCTCTCCCTCTCCCCCCTTCACTAGGAATCAATCAGGGAGCGTAACACAGCCAGGGAGTGAAGGAAAGGGAGTGACGTGCCCTGGGTAACATCACGGCGCCCCATCACTATGCTCCCTCGAGGCCCAAGCGCTGCGTCTCTCCGCCTAGTCGCCGTCTCTCGCGTCAACAAGTGTCAGAGTGTCAAAAGCCGCCGACCCAGGAAGGACAGCCCACGGGAGGAGGCTGGGCGTGTCGCTGGCGGAAGGGGACAGGCGAGGCAACGACCAAGGCGGGAGGGAGTCGTCTCGGTAAGGCAGGGGAGTGGCAGGGAGAGTGAGTGTGTCGGGCGGGCCAGGAGGAGCGCCCTTCCCGCCTGTCTCCTGCCACGCACGTCGCCCTGACTGACGCGCGGAGGTTTGGGTCGCGACACGGAAACTAACAAAGCGGCGGAGGACTGTTGGCCGCTGTTTGCTCTCCGCCGAGCCCCGCGTCGCCCTGAACAGCCCTTGTCGAGGCGCCACCACCCACGAAACTCGATCCGGCCACAGCGGCATCCAGGAACGGGACTCGCAGCGGTCCGCCATCAGCGCCACCCAGCCAGCCGACCCGACCCCTCGCCGCGCCCAGCCTCTCCTCGCCTCGCCGCTGCATAAACTAATCTTCTTTATCGATCCCCAATTAAAACCTGCAAGTGTGGAGGAGGAGAAGGAGGAGGGGGAGGAAGATGTAGAAGTAGAAGGGGAGAGAGAATAAAAAAGTGTGGGAGAAGAAAAAATATTGAGAATTAGGAGGACGTCGGAGGGAGGAGGAGGAGGAGAAAAAAGCTATAATGGAGGAGGAGAAGTAGAGGAGAAAGAAGATAAAGTACAGAAGAAGAATTGCTCAGTGGGAAAAGTAGAAGAGAGAGAGAGAGAGGGAGGAGAAAAAGAAGAGAAGATAAATATGGTGGATAAGTAAAGAGGAGTACGAGGAGGGGGAAGGAAAAATAGACGAGAAAGAAGATAAAATATAGAGAAGAATTGATCAGTAGTAGAAGTAGAAGAGAGGAGGAGAAAAGGGAGATAAACTGGAGGATAGGTAAAGAGGAGTACGAGGAGGGGGTGGAGGGCTGAAAACTGTCGTGGAGTTGAACGACACAACACGACGGCGGGTTGTCAGCGTGTCTCTAAGAGTAACCTGATCATGCGTGGTGGATGGTGGGGGGCGGGGCGGGGCGGGGTGGAGCGGGGCGGGGCGCTGCTGGGTGGAGGCGCCGTGTGGGAGGAAAGGCATTGGTGGACGAGTGAAGGACGACTGCGACGACTACTTCTACGACCTATTCTGGTGTTGGTGGGGGGGAAGGGAGAGGGGGGGGGGGTAGTAGTAGTAGTAGTAGCAGCAGCAAGGCGCCTTAGCAACAAAAAGAAATCAAAGAGGAAAATAATAAAAAGAAAGAAGGAAGAGAATGAAGGAAAATAAAGAAGGAGAAGGAGGAAGAGAAGGAACGCAAAAGAAAGAAAAGAAAGGAGGAATAAAAAAAGAAAATGGAAGGGAAAGGAAGAAGAGAATAAAGAAAAACGAAGAGAAAGAAGAAAAAAAAGGAAAAGAAAAGAAAAAGGAAGACCATGACGTATAAATAGAAAAAAAATGAAGAGAAAAAAAGAAAAAGAAGGAAATGGCGAGAAAAAAAATGGAAAACCAAGAAGAGAAAGAAGAAAAAAAGCAGAAAGAAAGCAAAGGAAGGAAGGCAGAAAGGACCGACCAGGTGGTGAGTCGATTATAATTCCCGTAAGCTAGAAAGTCATTCCAGCGCTCACCTGCCTCACCGACCCCAGGTAGATATTTATTGCCCTAAGGTGGGAATTGCTCTTGTTTATGGCTTAAGACCAGGCGGGGAGGCAGTTATGACCGCGCTTATGAGGGGGGCAGGAGCCTGTTGGAAGCGGTAGCAGCAGTAGTAGTAGTAGTAGTAGTAGTAGTAGTAGTAGTAGTAGTGGTAGTTGTGGTAAATGATGTGAATGAATGGTGAGTCAGATGGTGATAATAGTAGCTTCTGGTGATTGGTTGTGAGTTGTGGTGACGTCTACTTAAGTGGTGATGATGGGTGGTGGTGGTGGTGGTGGTGAGTTGATTAATCGATGTGGTTTTGGGTGGTTTCCGCGGTGGTGATGGTGGTGGTGGTGCTGTGTAATGGTGATTTGTGGTGACTGGGTGGTTCCTCTAAGTGGTGGTGATGTATGTCTAGTGGGGAGGTGTGAACGGGTTGGTGGTGATGGTGGTGGTGGTGGTGGTGCTGTTAAATGGAGATAGTTAGTGTTAGTGATGATAGTGGTGACAGGATAGTAGTGGTGGTGATGGTGGTGGTGGTGACAGGTGGTGGTGATGATGAATGATAACCAGCAGTAGTAGTTGTAGTAGTAGTAGTAGTAGTAGTAGTTGTAGTAGTAGTAGTAGTAGTAGTAGTGACAAGTTATCAGCAAGAAGTAGGATTAGTAACAGTAGTAGTAGTAGAAGTAGAAGTAGTATTGATTGTCTGTAGGAAGTAGTAAGTAGTAGTAGTAGTAGTAGTAGTAGTAAAGGAATGAGGATCTAGCAAGAATCTGCACCACCATCATCACCACCACCACCACCTCCACCACCACCACCAGAAGCCGGAGCAGCAGCGAGCGTTTCCCTGACAGGCTGCTCCACGTCATAGCGAGATGAGCTCCGCCGCACCAGCTGTTTTTAATCCAGTTTCTCCCTGCGGAGCTCCCAGGGGCGCCCGAGCCTTCCCGTCCCCCCGCGGCCACTGTCCCCCCGCCGACGGAGGCCCCGACGCAGGTACAGGCCCGCCACACACCTGACGGCCGGGAAATTAGGGGAGAGCGAACCAGGTGTGTCGGGGGGCCGGCCACACACACGCCGCATGCTGTGTCCGGGTGCCCCCCTTCCTCCTCCTCCTCCTCCTCCTCCTCCTCCTGCCCATCTTCTCCTCTCCACTTACTCAAGGTACAGGGGAACTAACACTCGGTACTGATCTCCTCCTCCTTACCTTCCTCTTCCTCCTCCTCCTCCTCCTCCTCCTTACCTTCCTCCCCCTCCTTACCTTCCTCCTCCACCTTACCTTCTTCCCTCTCCTTACCTCCCTCCTCCTCCTCTTCCTCCTCCTCCTCCGACTCGTCCTCTTTGATTTCGCCTTCTGTTTATGTACACTCGTCCACACTCATCCACTCTCATCCTCCCTCACCCATCCCCTTCTTTTTCTCCTTCCTCTCCCTCCCTCCCCTTACCCCCTTCTCCCCTCCCCTGCCTAGTCCACTCCTCTTGTCCTCCCCTTCCCGTCCCCCCTTTCCCCTTTTCTTCCCTTCCCTGCACCAGTCCACTCCTCTTGTCCTCCCCTTCCCTTCCCTACCTTCCCCTTCCCTCCCCTTCCCTTCCCTGCACCAGTCCACTCCTCTTGTCCTCCCCTTCCCTTCCCTTCCCTACCTTCCCCTTCCCTCCCCTTCCCTTCCCTGCACCAGTCCACTCCTCTTGTCCTCCCCTTCCCTTCCCTTCCCTACCTTCCCTGCACCATTCCACTCCTCTTGTCCTTCTCGCCGTCACTGCCACACCATTCCCGGCACGTTCCCCCTGAGACACCCCTTCCCCTGAGTCACCCCCTTCCCCCAGCCCCTCGGAGATAAGAGAAACGTAGTGTCAGGCAGGAAGCTACGCCCTTGGTTGGCCTCTTTGTTTACCCGGCGGCTTGTCTCCTTCGTCTGCGCGTCGCCCGGCTCGATGATAGGGCGCGCTAAAGCTTCTTCATTAGCGCGGGACTCTTCTGCGGTGGGGTGCGTTATCGGAGGTACACAAACATAGGTAAAATCTTTTCTCTCGGTTAACTTACTTTATTTAACTTTATTGAGTGTGTTTTGTGTTCTCGTCTTAGTCTTGTGAGGTGTTTTTTTTTCTTTTCTTCCTTTTCTTCTCCGCTGGGGTGTGATATCGCAGGTTGGCACGGACACAGGTAACGTCTCCTTCTCCTCTTCTTCCTTCCTTGTGGTTAACTTACATTATTGAGTGGGGGATATTTTGTTGTAGTTGTTGTTTCTTTTGTATTTTTATTTTATCCCGTGATGTGAAATGTGTTTTTCTTCTTCTTCTGTCTTCTTCTTTTTCTTCTTATCCTCCTCTGTGACGCGTTGTCTCAGGTAAACAAACACAGGTAAAATCTTTGCACTAAGGTTTAATTTACTTTATTTAACTTTACTGAGTGTGGTTTCTGTCTCCTCGTTTAGTCTTGTGGTATGTTTTTCTTTTCTTCATCTTCTTCTCTTCCTTCTCTTCCTTTTCTTCTTCTCCGCCGGGGTGTGTTATCGCAGGTAAACAAACACAGGTAAAATCTTTTCTTCTTTCTTTGCTGGTTAACTTACTTTATTGAGGGTCTTTTTGTTTGTTTGTTTTTTCTTTTGTATCTTCGTTTTAGTCTTGTGAAGTGAGATAGTGTTGTTCTTTTTGTTATTGCTGTTATTCTTCTTTTTCTTGTCCTTATACTTATTCTTCTTCCTCTGCTTCACTCTTCTTTTTCTTCTTCATCTTCTTACTTTTCTATTTTCTTAGTTCTTCGTCTTTTTCACATTTTCTCTTCTTTGTTTTCTTCTTCTTTTTCTTGTTGTTGTTGTTCTTCTTCTTCTTCTCCTCCGTGGCGCCTTATCACAACTAAACAAACACAGGTAAATAGTTTCTCCTCCAGTTAACCTTTTATTTTCTCCCTCAGTGTATCGAATGTATTTTTTATTTTTGTGTTTACATTTTATCTTGTGAAGTGAGGTATGCTTCTCCTTCCTCTTCTTCTTCCTCTTCTTCTTCTTCTTCTTCTTCCTCTGCTTCTCCTTCTTCTTCTTCCTCTGCTTCTTCTTCTTCTTCTATCTCCTCCTCCTCCTCGTAAGCTTGTTCTGGTCATATCCGCAGAATCGGTACCGCTTGTGTGACCTCAGATGACCTCTTCTCCCCCACCCCCGCCCCCCCCCCCCCCCCCCCCCTTCGTCCTGTTCTCAAAGGTGTATCGCGTGTCTGTCGGTTCGCTTGTCTCATGGTTCTTGGTTGGTTCCTCCTCCTCCTCCTCCTCCTCCTCCTCCTCTTCCTCCTTCCTAGTCTTCCTTATCATCCTCTCCCTCCTCCTCCTCCTCCTCCTCCTTCTCCTCCTTTCTCTTACATCTTGCTTACTTTCTGTTCACTCATTCTCTTACCTGCACTTTGTCTTCTTCTCCCTCCTCCTCCTCCTCCTCCTCCTCCTCCTCCTCCTCCTCTCGTAGATTCCATTTGGCTTCCTCGCCCTCCTTTCCTTTTCTCCTCCTCTGTCATCCTCTGTCCTTCCTCCTCCTCCTCTTCCCTCCTCTTAACTTCATTTTCTCTTTCTCATTCATCTTGTTTGTCTGCTCTTTCATTTTCTCTTTCCCTGTTAATTCTCTTGTCACCTTTACTTCCTGGTTTCTTTCCTCCTTTTCCTCTTTTCCTCCTTCTGGTATTTCCTTCCTTCACCATGTCCTCAGTCACCTTAATTTCTCTTCTTCCTCCACCTTTATTTTTCCTCTTCCCTCCTGCTTCTCTTCTTTCTTACCTCGCTTCCTCTTTCTCCTCTTTCTCTTCTTGGTAGTCACTCTCTCCTTCTCTTCCTCTGTCTACTGTTCCTTGTCTCTTTACTTTCTCTTCTTCCTACTGTCTACTTCTCTTCTGTTTCCCTTTCCTCCTTGCTTAATTTTCCTCCTCCTCCTCTTTCTCTTCTCGGTATTCTCTCCCCCTCTCCCCTTCTCTTCCTCTCTATCTCTCCTCTGTAACACGTCTCCTCTTCATTATTTCTTTTTCCTTTTTCCTACGTTCCTTCTACATCTTGCTTCCCTCCTCTCACCATTTTCCTTCTCCTCTTCCTCTTTCTCTTCTTGGTATGCTCTCCCTTCCTCCCCCCTCTTTCATTCTTCTTTCTCTCTCTTCTGAATCTCGTCTCCTCGCCATCCTTTCTTTCTACCTCCTTTACTTCCCCCTCCCTCCTCTCCTGCTTGACCCTATGTTCTATGCAATCCCCAGACGTAGTAGGAGTGACAGCAGGAGGGGAGGGGACGGGGGGTGAGGGGGGCGAGGGGCTGTGTCAAGGGCAGGGCCTCTTCTCTTGTTAGTGTCCTTTTTCATTAAATACTTTCTCTGGCTGTTTTTTCCTCCTTTCGCTCTCTATTTGCCGTTCCATTTACCCGCCTGTGTCCTGTGTCATTTTGCATCTCTCTCTCTCTCTCTCTCTCTCTCTCTCTCTCTCTCTCTCTCTCTCTCTCTCTCTCTCTCTCTCTCTCTCTCTCTCTCTCTCTCTCTCTCTCTCTCTCTCTCTCTCTCTCTCTCTCTCTCTCTCTCTCTCTCTCTCTCTCTCTCTCTCTCTCTCTCTCTCTCTCTCTCTCTCTCTCTCTCTCTCTGTGTCTGTGTTTTTGCCTGTCTTTGTTTCTCTCTCTCTGTCTGTGTTTGTTTTGTATCTCTCTCTCTCTCTCTCTCTCTCTCTCTCTCTCTCTCTCTCTCTCTCTCTCTCTCTCTCTCTCTCTCTCTCTCTCTCTCTCTCTCTCTCTCTCTCTCTCTCTCTCTCTCTCTCTTTGTATGTTGTGTATTTCACGTCCGTATTTCTGTATTCCAGGCTTGAGGTGTCCCCTTCTTCCTCTCCCCTCTCGCCCTTTATAGAGACGTGTATCTTTACCTTACCCTCCTCTGCTTTTCTCTTGTTTTCCTTCCGTGGAATATTAATGGTTCCTGCTGCTGCTGCTGATGATGATGATAGCTCTACCTCTCCTCTCCTTGGCTTGTTTTTCTTTATTTCTTTTGTTTAAGATTGATTCTCATCTTTCAAGCTTGTGATGTGTTTTCTCTTTTCTCTTTTTTTAACTTATCCACCTTCACCAAATCTTATCATACGTTTTATATCCCGTTATTATTTTCTCTCATATCTTTGGTCAGTATTATAAGAAACTTCCGCTTCTCACATCAGCTATTTCTAAAGGTCAAAGAGGGGATCAGTCGGATTCTTATGAGTGTTTCTTTAGGTTCACGGTACAGGAGAAGGATCACACTACCACCAGGGTCATAAAACTACTCCTGGAAATGCTCACAACTCCTAGAAAAGCCTTGTCAAATATGTTCTAGGTTCATGGTACAGAAGAAGGATCACACTACCACCAGGGTCATAAAACTACTCCTGGAAATGCTCACAACTCCTAGAAAAGCCTTGTCAAATATGTTCTAGGTTCATGGTACAGAAGAAGGATCACACTACCACCAGGGTCATAAAACTACTCCTGGATATCCACACAACTCCCACGAAAGCCTTGTCAAATATATGTTCTAGGTTCATGGTACAGAAGAAGGATCACACTACCACCAGGGTCATAAAACTACTCTTGGATATCCCCACACCTCCCACGAAAGCCTTGTCAAATATGTTCTTCTAGGTTCATGGTACAGAAGAAGGGTCACACTACCACCAGGGTCATCAAACTACTCCTGGAAATGCTCACAACTCCTAGAAAAGCCTTGTCAAATATGTTCTTCTAGGTTCATGGTACAGAAGAAGGATCACACTACCACCAGGGTTATAAAACTACTCCTGGATATGCTCACAACTCCCACGAAAGCCTTGTCAAATATGTTCTTCTAGGTTCATGGTACAGAAGAAGGATCACACTACCACCAGGGTCATAAAACTACTCTTGGATATCCCCACAACTCCCACGAAAGCCATGTCAAATATATGTTCTTCTAGGTTCATGGTACAGAAGAAGGATCACACTACCACCAGGGTCATAAAACTACTCTTGGATATTCCCACAACTCCTAGAAAAGCCTTGTCAAATATGTTCTTCTAGGTTCACGGTACAGAAGAAGGATCACACTGCCACCAGGGTCATAAAACTACTCCTGGATATCCCCACAACTCCCACGAAAGCCTTGTCAAATATATGTTCTTGGGCGGCGAGATGTCTTTTAATACGACTCTAAGTCCCATCGCAACCTGCTTTAACTTAGTCCCCTTTATCAGTATGTCCTTTTTTCCCTTCCCATCACTCCCAGATTGTCTTGTTCCCGCTTCAAGGTCGATCCACTTACCCACTCGTCCCCCATCTTTAGTATTCCCCTCGCCTCCACCCCGCCACCACATACCTCACCTGCAAACCCAGCCAGCCGCCCCATCACCTGCATTCACCTGGTCTCCTTACCTGGCTGACATGCGGCCCTCACGTTCCCCCCAAGTGAATCTGTGAATGTAGGGAGAAGGTAGAGTTACACACACACACACACACACACACACACACACACACACACACACACACACACACACACACAGGAATCAATATACTGTATGGAAGGAAAGGGAAAGGAGAAGGAGGAAGACTAAAAGGAAGGAAAGGAAGAAAAAGATGGAACAGGATAGGAAGGAGAGAAGATTGAAGAAGAGAGAGAGAGAGAGAGAGAGAGAGAGAGAGAGAGAGAGAGAGAGTCACCTGCTGATAGCGTGATTGAGTCCTAATGGAAAGGAATTATAATAGGGAAAGGTAAGGAGGTGAGTGATGGACGGGGCGAGGGTGGAATAGGAGATGAGAGAGAGAGAGAGAGAGAGAGAGAGAGAGAGAGAGAGAGAGAGAGAGAGAGAGAGAGAGAGAGAGAGAGAAACTGGTTGAAGTGATTGCGTATAGATTTGTGGGTTTGGACCGGGTCAGAGAGAGAGAGAGAGAGAGAGAGAGAGAGAGAGAGAGAGAGGAAGCGAAACCAACCAACCAACGGAAACAGAAACAACGAAATTGACTTATAATGAATTTTCTGACAACGAAAATGGCCGTCCCTCCCATCAGGCCGGAGCGTGACGGTAACGAACACACACACGAACAAACAAAAAGAATTAACAAGCCAATACACACACACACACACACACACACACACACACACACACACACACACACACACACACACACACACACACACACACACACACACACACAGGAAGGAATATATAGTACGTAAGGAAGGAGAGGGAAAGGATGAGGAGGAAGAAGACAAAGAGGAAGGGAAGAAAGAAAAAGATGGAACAGGATAGGAAGGAGAGAAGGAAGGAAGATGGACATGGAGGAAAGGAGGAACAAGAAGTGGAACAGGATGGAAAGGAGAGAAAGAGAGAAATAAATGGAAAACTGTCACAAATCAAGAAATTAAACAATGAAAAAGTGAAACGAGGAAAGGAAGAAGAGAAAGGAGGAGGGAAGGGACGAAAGGAACAAGAAAAAACGGAGCAGTGTAGAAAGGAGAGAATAAGGAAATGAAACAAAGACCAAAAAAAAAACGGAAACACACAGAATCAAAGAAATAAAACCAATCAAAGAGAAAATAAGTAGAGAAAAAGTAGACGAAGAATCAAACCAAAACAGAAAAGGAAAAAGAAGAAAGGAAGGAAGGAAAGGGCGTAAATAACAGGTCTGGTCGGGCGGAATAAAGAGCCCTCAGGCGGCACCCAAATGAAGACCCCAAACAAAGGCGAAGAAGAGGAGGCGCGCTGTACGGGACCCTTTGAAGTGCGAGCGCCGGCCATCTGCGAGTGACGATCAACACGCGTCACTCAGCGGCCCTGTGTGACTCCTGACGCGGCGCCGGCCCTAATGGAGACGTCAGGAGGGAGCCGAAGGTGTCAAGTGGTACTCCCGACCCTGCCACAGTGCCGTCACGAAGGGGAAGGGAAGTAGGAGGTGGAAGGGTTGTAAAGTAGTGCCGATATTGGGTACTAAGAGGCGTGCCATAGAAGGGAAGCAGGTAGGAAAGAAAGAATGGATTTAAGCGGGAAGGAACGGGAGATAAGGAGAGGGAAATAATGGGATTGAAAATGGAAGGAAAGAAACGAAAGAGAAGAAAGAAGGAAGGATTAAATTCTGAGGTAGTGCAGGTAGAGAGAGGAAACTTTAAAGGAAAAGAGAGAGGAAGGAAAGACAGTGTTAAACATATTCCCGGAAAGTAAATAGGAAGGAAACGAAAGGAGGGAAAGGAAGGAAGAGAAAAGAGAGTTTGGAGGAGAGAAAAAGAGAGAGAGAGAGACGCACCAGAAGTTTGCTGAGACTCCATACCGCAAAAAGATTCCCCCGAGTTTCCCCTTTCCAGTTGATTTTTATGCCAGAACGACAGGATTTGGCGGAGTTTAAGTGAGTCTCCCCCGGTAGTTAAAGGAAGGGGAGGAGGGGACCCAAAAAGAAAAAGAAAACGGGGCCAAAAAAAATAAAACAGTTCGGCATCATAATTACCGTTTTCTGCGTGTTAATAGTCGCAAAGGTGGGTCGAGTTGGGGAACCTAATCGCGTTTTCTCTCGACTTAATTTACCCCTGAATGCCCTTTTGATCCCGCTCGCTGGCTGCTGGTGGAGGTGTGAGCGAGGCCATTGTGTGTGTGTTTGTTTGTTTGTTTGTTTGTTTTGATGGTTTGGTTGACACGATTCCAGCTCTGTATTTGTGTATGTGTGTGTGTGTGTGTATGTGTGTGTGTCCCTTGAGAGGCGGCATACACACACACATACAAACAACGACACACATACACACACACACACACACACACACATACACAGAGAGAGAGAGAGAGAGAGAGACTCATCAATAGCGGAGCACAACCGAACCCATTCTTCTTGGTAATGGATGAGAGAGAGAGAGAGAGAGAGAGAGAGAGAGAGAGAGAGAGAGGAGGGTACACACACACACACACACACACACACACACACACACACACACACACACACACACACACACACACACACACAAATGGTCTTATCAAATCATCAGTGACGGTAGACAATCAAACTCTATTCTATTTCCGACTCCAGTGTATAGTCTAGCAGCCAGGTACGGGAGGCCAGGTAATTGTTTTCACCTGCATGTACCCCCCCACCCCCCACCCCTCTAGTACCCCTCCCAGCATACCTTACACCCCCCCCCTCCCCCCCACCCCCTCGCTCGAACAAGCCTTTCTTTCTCTCCGTTAAAATGAAAGAGGAGGAAGCGACGTCTCCTCTCTTAGATCATTTTCTACTTAATTTTATT